>NW_026000211.1:5808589-5877335 GCF_001458135.2 Marmota marmota marmota | reverse complement strand
TTTTTTTTTTTTTTTTTTTTTTTTTTTTTTGTCTTTGCTGTGGGTGCTCAGTAATTTCTTATTTCTGGTGATTTCCTAATTGGGCAAACTTTTCCAGGAATGAGATTCTGATTTTCTTAGTACAACCTCAGACACCCCAAAAGAAACAATATATATTAAAACCAGGGATCTGTTGTCTGAAATGGCTACTTAGATGTGAATCAGGCCAAGAGAGCTCTGGAAGGAGTTACTTTTTGTCACATTGTATGATTTCCAAATGTAGTGCCTGGGTTTATCTTGCCCTCTCTTGGCTTCCCTATCTGGGAGCCCCTTCTCATTTTTATTCTCGGTCATCACTTATGGAGAGAAAAAAGCACATGCATTGTTTTGAAAAGCTCATCAGAACAGTGATCATTGACCTGACCCTTCACCTGCAATGCTTGTTATCAAACATAAACAGACATTTCTATTCTCCATCTTGCATTTAAAAATGTGTTATTTCCATAGTTTGACAAAAATAAAGTGTTGCAAAGACTCTGACTTCCTGTGTTAACCAGCTTCAAGAGGCACATAAAAAGTACATTCCTAAATCCCTTAGTGTTGAAAACTGTAGAAAATAATAAATTGCCTTTCGATGTCCTCTTAATTCCCCAAAGGTTTGCAGAGACTCAGAATGCCCCTATTTTTAAACTTTTCAGGGACTTGTACTATCATTTCATGCATCTCCCAAGGCTTGTGGTGTCATGTGATGTCCACCACTCTTTCATTTGATGTATTACCTTCTGCAGACTGCAGCATATGTTTTCTGTGCCTATTATATAAAAATGAAAAGATCAGAGAAGAGGAAATTTTCCCTGATGGTTTGCTTATGTTCACATATTGTTTGTTGTTCATATCTAACACTAACTATGTACTTTTTTTATTCCTGATGTTATTTTGCTGCTTTCTATAGGCTTTGTTATTAAACTGTTTCTATCAAATAATATTAGAAATCTCAGGAATGGAAACTGTAGAATCAGTAACTATTTAGAGGAAAACTAATTAATTTGGCTACGCTAAATTTACAAAAGTAAACTAGGAATGGACGCACTGTGTAAAATCTTTGTTTAACTAACTTTTCTATCTTTTCTCTTAGTTTGGGGCAAGTTAGGGTTGACAGAGATACTAGGAAACCAATGATATTCTGCCTTGAAGATTCCAATGATGTATTTTGCTCTCACAATAAAGAAAGAATTCTGTGAGCACACATGTAAGCCTAGGTCATAGAATTATGTTTTTGTAAGAGTCTGTATAACTCAAGTCTCTCTTTTCATTATAGTACCTTCTGTTCTTCTCTCTTGGGCTTGTACCATTGTAAGAAAGGTTTATCACAATACATGATACAGCTTGAGGCCATTACCCTGGGGGAAATTTTTACAGTTGTTCCTCATCCTTTTCAAGGAGCACTCTCCTCTTGAATAATCTTTCTCCCTGGATTACTTGTTTTGTTAGAATTTAGGGCCACTGATGCGGTCAAAAGTGCCTGGAGCTGTCTCTTCTTAGAAAGGCTCCTTCAACTTTAGAAGTTCAACTAAAGGGCAAGAGTAGGACACCAAAGATGTGCCTAAGTGAGCAAAGTGTTCTATGGGTTTATATTTTTATGCTTCTTACCACCTTGGAATATTAAGAGTTTTACAGACAGGATTAGAGGATGATCATGGAAACATAAATATGATAGCTAACAAATTGCATGCTTCTTATCAGCCAGTATTTTTCTATGCCTTTCCCATTTAGTAAAATATTTTATTCTCACGGGAAGTTGGTTTATTCTCTTTATGTGATTTAGATGCAAAAATCTAGGAATCATGACCCACCTGACTCTATTCTTTCTCAAAGGTAAAAGAGAAGATAAAAATTTGGAACCCAATTATTATTAGCATTGAGACATATTTCTCTGCAGGCTCCTGTTCTCTGTGCCTTTTTTGGTCCCTAGTAGGGAGGCAATGTGTAGGCTCAGGATTTGAGGATTTGAAATCTTGGCCAATATTGGTCTCTTAGAGTTGTTCCTACTATGGAGATCTGCAAGTCTGAGGACATATTAAGTCCTTTATATAAAAGGGCTTCTCTTTCACATATTGTAAAAGAAAACTCTTAGCTTGATTGCAAATCTTAGTTTTTGGTTGCAAATCTTTAGTCTCTAGTACAAATAGGCAAAAGACCTTGCAATCGATATTACTATAATTCAGAAGTTGGGATCCTGATTAGTTTCTTTCCCTTTAGTCAACACTAGAGGAAATTGTTGAAAATAACTTTTCCTTTTTCTTTTCGAAGGGATTTCTGAATTTATGTGACAGTGCAGGTCATTGAATGGCCATTTTTGGAGCCTCAGAATCTATAATTCATTTCTCTTAAAATTCCTCCTAAAATACTAGTATGATTAATAGAGGCTGCAAATGAGTATACATGCTGGAATATTTTTCTGGGAGACTCTTGCCAAGACTTAGTGAATAAACTTGACATGGAGAGTTTCAAATGATGTTCATGGACACATTTGAGATTCAGAAGAATGTTTTTCTGTGTCATTAAATCAACTAGTCTAAGTAGTAACTAACAAGATTATACTTTAGGTGTAAGGATCAGAATGAATGCAACATATACCTGCCACCTACAGTTCTTAGTGCCTAGAATGACAGAAATCTTGCCCTTCCTCTGGAAAATGTCCTTTGTAATCAAAGAAACGTGCTTGGTTATTAGTTAAAATATATTTTGTGGCAATAGATTGATCTGTCAAAGAAGAGAAATTTATTTCTGCTCAGGAGTCTTGCTTGCTTGCCCACGAAGGTATAGTAAGTTCAAGGAGCAGGTAACAGACAATTATAAGCAACTCTATTCCTAACAGCCCTAAGCAGGAAACAACCCAAATGTCCAGCAAAATCAACAAATTGTTACATATTCATGCAATGGAATACAATTCAACAACGGGAAAAAATTTAAAAGTAGCATGGGTAAATTTGATAAGCATTATGTTGGGTAAAAGGACCCACAAGTAGGAAAATACATTGAAAAACTTGCTACAAGGAAATGATAACTGTTTGAGAAAATAGGTGTGCTTACCCTGATTGGAACATTATACAATGTATTTATGTATTAAAACATCACAGCATATCTATAATTATGTGTGATTTTTATGTGTAAATTACAAATAAATAAAAATTAAAAAATTAAACTAAGAAAGGAAGGAAGGAAGGAAGGAAGGAGGGCTACGGGGAAGGGAGAAAGAAGAAAAAAAGTTGGTGATGAGGAAGAGCCAAGGGAACATCTTAATACCATCTTTGCTGACATGCACAACATTACTATCTTTGTACATGTGTGTGTGCGTGCACGCCCATGCTCATGCCTGGAGAACTCAAGTCCTTGTGCATGCTAAGCAAGTACTCTGCCCCTAAGCTAAACCCCAGTCTAGCATTATGATTTTATTTTATTTTTTAAATTTATTTTTACTTTTTTATTGGTTCTTTTTAGCTATATATGACAATAGAGTCCATATAAGCATGTATTATATCTTATTCTAGTTAAGACCTCATTCTTGTGTATGTACACAATGGTGGGATTCACTTAGGTATTTTCATATATGCACATTGGAAAATTATATCAGATTCATTCCACTCTCCTTTCTATTCCTATCCTTACTCCCTTTCCTTCATTTACTTTTGTCTAATCTACTGCACTTCTCTTCTTCCCCTCCCTGCTATATTGTAGTATTACTATTTTAACAAGTGCCTTTTTATTTTAATGAAATCACTATCTATTCTCATTTAAGTATCATGTGATTGGCTGTTGCTTTTGTTTTTAGCAACATTTTAAGACTGAATTTGGGTTGAGCTCAATTACCCCAAACAAAAAAAACAGGCATAATTCTTTAAAAGACTATGTGGGTTAGATATAAGTTAATAGAAAGAAACTACTAATTCTATATGAATAATGATACTAGCCTATCAGACTTTGTTTCCTGGATGATTCCTGATTTTTATCTTCCTCTAATTAAACTTTTTTTTCTGAATACAATTGCACATGTATTCATTGTTAGTTTGTTTGAAATAACGGTAGAGAATTTCTGCATGATATCAGTATATTTTCTTTGCAAATGATCAAGTGGGGCTCACTTATTCACGCTAATGTCTTAGAGACCATTTGTGAATGAGTTTTATGTGTTCACTTGCTTTTTTTTTGTTCCCAGATGGACTACTGTGAGGTCTTTTCTAATGGACTATACTTTTTAAAATAGATTTAAGAGCACAGAAAAATTCAGATGCTAGACCAGAGATTCCCCCTATACTCCACATTTACTTTCTATCATTCTCATCTTACATTAATATGCTACCTGTTGTAAAATTAATGAACTAATATTTGAACATTATCATTAAGTAACTTAGATAGTCTATTTGAATTTCTTTAATTTTTATCTAATTTTTTTCCTTTTCCAAAATCCCATCCAGGACACCACCTTGTATTTTGTTGATGCCTCTGTAGGCTTCTCTTGGCTGTGACAGTTTCTCAGACATTCCTTGTTTTTGAGGACCTTGCTGTTTTTGAGGAATATTAGTCAGATACAGTATTGGAATTTTTCTGATGTTTATCTCATGATAATACTTGTGGCTATTGGAAGGAAGGCCATAGAGGTAAAGTGTCATTCTTACTTATCACATCTAATCAATGGTACACCCTATAACATGACTGAGGACTCCTGATATTGACCTTGATCAACTGGCTAAGGTAGTGTTTGTCAGTTTTCTCTAGCATCATCTTCTTTATTCATCTGCATTTGCTTTTAATAGGCAGTAAAACACCAAATAAATTGCCCTCCCCTCTATAGCTGTGAACTTTTGCTACCTGAAGTACAAGACTGTCATGCTTTTAAGAAGATAAAAATGAAAGGGGCAGAAGTGCCATGACCATGGACATCTCTAATATAATGTTCATTTTTCTGATGTTATTTCCCTGTGATGCTATTGCTCTTTTAATGATTATGTGGGATGATTAGAGAAGCAGATACCAGCTTTAAGACTATCTAATGATTTGAGAATGTTTGGGTGGTTGACTTCTGCTTCACTTAATTTATTTGGATATAATTTGGAATTATCCACAAAACCTGACTAATGTATCGATTTTTAAAAATAATTGGTGGTTCTAATGATTTATGTTAGATTATTATCTTTTTGTGCAACAGTATGAAAATGTATTAACTTTGCAACAATACTTGTAACACTTTTGTAATAGTTACTTTGTGGGATGATTTAACAGAAAAGGGGAGGGCAGTCCCACTAAGACAGAGAAAGCCCATCTTTCAGTATGTGGGAGGGAAACGTCTCTCAGTGTTACATATTCTTGGATAAATCAGAGTCACTTCTTAGTGCCTGCTAATGTCAAAAATAGAATGATCATAGATTCACTCAGGAAAAAAACTGATTCTAAGGTATCTAAAGTTGAGCCAGCAGAATTTGAGAAAAGCGTTTAAATCATAGCATTAGACAATAGTGCTTATCATTTTTTTCTACTAAGTTTACAGTGATTTCCAATTTTATTTTAGTTTATGACACAGCCGAATTTTTGACAATAAATCTTTTAATTCCTTTGGAACAAATAACTCCTATTGCATTTAGAAACGTTATGTGACTGCATAATAAAATAATTCTTTTGAAAAAAGTTTTTTGGATGATATTTTTTTGAATAAATATTTTAAAAAGTCTATAAGTGAAATTTATTAAGATAAGATCAATTGATAGATTCATAAAAATGCAGAATAAAACTAAGTAATAAAGGCTAGAATAATCTAAAATATCTTGAATTGATTGGTAAATGATATGATTAACAAAAAGTCTTCTTTATTTCATTTTATATTAATAACATATAATAAAATTCTATTGTTTTGATAATGAATAAGTTGACACTGTCTGAGCAAACTCTCCAAGTATTCTTTTTTTTTTTTTTTTTTCCTGTTTTAGTTGTTTTCTGATACAGTTACCAATGAAGTTGGGTTCACTTTATTCCATGGTAGTAGGCATACTTGCATAACTAAAGCTGGCAGAGTCATGCATGCCCTACTTGCAGTTACCAAATTTAAAAACCTTCCAGGTGAAAGAGATTTGCTTAAATGAGCCCCTGTCAAACTTTTTATTCTGGCTGCCCCCATCAAAGCTGACTAAATTTGTGGCAGGTGATGCCCCAGGCTTTCTTGTGGCTGAAGAAAATTTAATATTGGAAGAAAACATTCAGAAATGAGAATACTACATTGTAAGTAGAGGAGAAGAAAGTTGGAAAGGCAGAAACCAGTAGAAAGGAGGACAGAAGACTGAAGGACACATATAGTATATCCATCTGCTCCTTGCTTTCCAAAGGTAAATTCCAAAACAAGTCATTCCTTTGACTGTGGTATTATAACATTTATAACATTGAAAACTAAAAGGAGAAAATCCAGAAATTCTTAGCTCACAAAGTACAAAGTATTATGGTGGAAAGTATTACAGACCTAGGAAATCTGATGCTTATTTTGAAATTTTCACCCCTAGCTCTGGTGCTATTACTAAGCCATTCAAATCATTAATGTGTCAACCTGTTCATTTTTGTTTCCCACTTAACTCATTTTTTTTTTAAGAAATTAGTTTTAGACCTTAATAAGTCCTTAATAAGTGGGTAATATTATATGTTTACCATACATAAAAGTTATATACATTATCGTATTTAATCCTTATCAGAATTCTATGAGATGGTCTTCTTCCCATGTGTAAACTGAGGCTGAGCAAACCTAGTAGTTCACTCAAGCTCTCCTGGCTTTGATGTGGCTGAATTCGGGAAAATAAACAGAGTGTTGTTTAACCCAAATGCAAAGTTATGTATGTAACTAATGAAAGAATGTGGTGGGTTGGATTTTGTCCCCTCAATAGATAAGTAGAAATCCTAACCTCTAGTTCTAGGAATCTGACTTTATATGGAGATGGGGGTCTTTGCAGATGTGATGAAGTTAACCTGCAGTCAGGCTGGATTAATGTGCATCCTAAATTCAACAATTAGTGTCCCTAAAGGAGGCAACGTGAGGACACCAACACACAGAGGGACAACTCCATGTGAAGATGGAGTCGGTGTGGAGTGAGGTGTTTGTTAGCTGAAGCAATGTCAAAGATTGCCAGCAGCCACCAGAAGCTGGACAAGAGGCATTTTCTTTTAGAATCTCCAGGAGGAACTGACCTTGCTGACATTTTCATTTTGGACTTGTGGCTTCTAGAAATCTGAGAGATTAAATTTCTTTTACTTTAAGCCACCAGTTTGTGGTACTTGGTTATAGCAATCCTAGGACACTAATAACATTTATTAACATTTAAACCTTTTAACTTAGTTGAGATGAATTTAGAAAGGACCATTTCTCTATTATCTAATATATCATTATTTGATGCTGAAATTTGGGAAAAGTTTAGTTTTGTTTGTTGTTAGCATTCTTTCAAAGGGTGAAGATTGAGGGAAAATTTTTTTCTTTAAGTTGCAGAATATGGGAGCAAAAACTCCAATCATTTTGGTCAAATTGTTCTGTGTACATCTTAATAGATAATATTTTTACTCTATTATCTTGAAGTTCTCACATTAACGGTGCCATTGTTTTAGAAGTTAGATAAGTTAATTTGTTTTTTGTTTGTTTGCTTTTGATGATACAGTAAGGAGACAACCCATTTGTCTGCCCTAACCTGAACTCTCAGGAAAGATAAATGGTCTCTTTCTACACGCCTTGTCAGCATTAAGGAAATAAAATTGTGGCTTCTAACTCTGTTAGGTGGTGGTATAGTCTCTGCAGGAAATTGATATTTCTCATGTACTCACAGAAAATATTGTTTTCAGCTGAAGGTATTGGAAAAACAGTTCATTTAAAACAAGGCAGCAACATAACCAGAAATGGCACTTTAAAACATGACTGAATTTGACACATTGCACAGTTAACAACCATCAGCCATGTTGAAGTCCATTTTGATGATAAGGTATCAGGGAAATGTGACCATTTTATCTTTTTAGATGATTTTTTTTTCTCTGTAGTGGCAGCATATCCGAATGACCTGAGATTTTAAAAAACGATATAAATAAATGCCTGGGCCTACTTCTGAGATTCTGTTCAAGCGTTGGGTGAGGTCTGGATGTATGTAATTAAAAAAAACCTCCATATGTGATTCTTATTTCCAAACAAGGTTGGGAGTCATGGATATAACAGAAAGCCACTATTGTTGATAAAAATAGCTATCCATTTTGGCAATGCCTATAGCATAATGTTCAATATCTAAAAAAAAAAAGTGTTCTAGTTTTGTAAAAGAATTTATGTAACTATTTAATTCTACTTGCTCTTGTTTCACTGTGGGTAGAGGCCAGGTTTACAAGTTAATTTTTAACCCAAACTAGTCAACTATTCAATGGGCCATGATGAGTTCTGTCATTTATGTTAAACGGTTAACTCATAAATTTTTACATCTAGAAATGATGATAAAGTTCTGAAAAGCCGGTGGCTCAGGAGGATGAGGCAGGAAAATTGCAAGTTCAAAGCCAACCTCAGCAACTAGGGAGGCCCTAAGCTACTTAGCAAGACCCTATCTCAAAATAAGAAACATAAAATGGGACTGGGCATGTGGCTCAATGGTTGAATGTCCCTGGGTTCAATCCCCAATACCCCTCCCTAAAAAAATTGTGAAAAGCTTACCATTCATTTGAATAACAATCAGTTTCTTTTGATGTTTGAAGTTAAGAGAACATTATATATTACATCTTATAATATATCCTCATCACAAATTAAACATAATTCATACATAACTTAAAATTGAGTTGGGTTAATGTGATCCTACAGAAATTAACTAATTTAGAAATTAAGTTTTTCCATATTTAATTTAATTTTATTATTGTTTTAGTACTAGGAATTAAACTAGGGTTGCTTAACCACTGAACTGAGCCACATCCCCAACCCCCAGCCATGTTTTGTTTTTTCTTTTCTTTTTTTTTTTTTTTTTTTTTNTGAAGGACACATATAGTATATCCATCTGCTCCTTGCTTTCCAAAGGTAAATTCCAAAACAAGTCATTCCTTTGACTGTGGTATTATAACATTTATAAAATTGAAAACTAAAAGGAGAAATCACAGCAACATCAACACAGAGACAAGGTTATCCTAAGTCCTTAGGACGTTAGTAAATTGATGAGGTTAGTGTTGAACTTGCATCCTCGTGCCTTAGCATCTTGAGTCACCGGGATAACAGGCATGTAACATTGTACTGGTTTCCATATTTTATTTTTGACTATTTTTTCCCAGTTCTCAAATATGGTTTTAGTCACTGGGCAGCAAAAATTTTTTAAATTCTAGGCCAATAGGGCATAATGGTAAAACAGCCCTGGAACATTAAAATCACCTCTGGAATTTGGTCTAAGATATTTATTTGCTGGTATCTTTCAAAGCCACTTTATTGCTCCTCAGTCAATATCATGTGAAATATAATTAGATTTCACTAAATGGAGTATAAAGAGAATGTGAAAGGCTTCTGAGAGCTTGATACTGTGGCACTTGAAGACACAAAAAGCTTGAGAAATAGCTTTATTTTCAGCTCCTTGCAATTAAAGGCAAATCATCAGGCATATGCAAGGATGACTAGTTAGTGTTACCTGAAATAGCTGGATGCAAAAATGAGATCAGAGCATTACATAGCACCATAGCTGGGCTCAAATGATTCGTCCAGCCAGTAGCTGGTATGTGCACACAACACTCTCTCCCTCCCCTTCCCCTACCTCCTCTATGCTGACTGCTGCTTAGGATATGCAGCTCTATGAATCTGAAGGAGCATTTATCTCACTTCGTTGAATGTCAGCTATACAAGTGCAGTTGCTTTATTTCTCCAATGAACCAAATGTTGTGTTTTTGAGAATCATAAAAGTTGCTTGTGGTGCAGCTGAATTATTTTATGAACATTTCACTGAATATTGTATCATTTTTTTTGTGCTATTCTTTTAATTCTAAAATATTGGGCTAAGCATGGAAAAAATGCTGTTACTATAATAACAAACTGATCAATGGAAAGGACACTTTTTGCCTAGAGCATCATTGCAGGTCTGAATGTGAAACTGAATGATGAAGAAGATACTTCAAAGACAAATATTCAGAATCTCGACTCACACATGCTCACACACACACACACACACACACACATACACACACACACACACACGAATGCATATCTTGATGTTATGTAGTGCTTATTACTCAAGGTGATAAAATATTTTATTATCGTTCTTTCCACCAATCAACTATGTCAATTCTGAATCTGATATTCCCTCTGTCATTCCCTGTATTGGATTCTGCAAAGTTATCAAATGTACGACAGCAAATCTGCTAAAAGTGTAAACAGGAACTTCTCTCTGATGGTATCAACATATGAGCAATTTATTTTCTTTAGCTATAATAAAGGAAGATGTAACTTTCTTTTTCTTCCCGAAGGCTGAATTGTTGAAAACTTTTGGGTGAATCCAGCATTGTTCTTGATGGCTTAGATAGCATTATCTGGCTAGATGTGCAGAGCTAGAGCCAACTTGCCTAGGTTTGAATCCATCTCTACCACTTACAGCTAAGTACTTCTGAGCAAATATACGTCTCTCTGCTTCAGATTCCTCACCTGTAAGATGGGACTTGTCTCAGAGGACTTATGCAAGGACACAATTGGCTAATCAGTGTAGTAGCTGAGACAATTATGGTATATTAACCAATTCTATTGTTTCCTTAAAATAAACATTCCATATTCATTTAAACAACACTTTTACCTTTAATTTGCTTCCCCATGATTTTTGTTTGGTAAACATAAAATTTGAGGGCAGTTATTTCACTTATTATGAAAAAGCAGCATAAATGTAGAAATATTAATTTCTAAAGCTGAGCATGGTGACACAAACCTGTAATCCCAGTGGCTCTGAAGGCTGAGGCAGGAGGATTATAAATTCAAAGCCAGCCTCAGCAACTTAGCAGGATTCTGTCTCAAAATAAAAAATAAAAAGGGCTGGGGATGTGACTTAGTGGTTAAGTGCCCCTGGGTTCAATTCCTGGTGCAAAAAACTTTATTTCCCCTGGCTATTTGAGCTCAAAGAGAATATGATGATTATGCTGTTATACATGTGGCAGGGTTTTGGACTGAATAACAAAAATGCATCAATCAAAGAAAACTTAGGAGGAATAGGGTATAGGGTATTGTTAAAAATATAAAAATTTAAAATATTCATCAACAGGTGTTTGGTAAAAAAGAAAAATGAGACAAAATAGTAACAAAAAAATAGAATTTGGGGTCAGCCCAGCTATCCTACTCCTTAGTCTTTACCCAAAGGATTTAAAATTAGCATACTATAGTGGTGCAGCCACATCAATGTTTATAATGGCTCAATTCATATTAGCTAAACCATGGAACCAACCTAGATGCCCTTCAATAGATGAATTGATAAAGAAACCATGGTATATATACACAATGAAATGTTATTCAGTGTTAAAAGAGAATCAAATTATGGCATTTGCAGGTAAATGGATGGAGTTGGAGAATATCATGCTAAGCAAAGTAAGTCAATCTCAAAAAACCAAAGGTCAAATGTTCTCTCTGATAAGTGGATTCTGATCCATAATGTGTGTGTGTGGGAAGATTGAGGAACTTTGGGCAAAGGGGAGTGCTGGAGCAGAGGGGTCACGGGGGCAATAATAATGGTAGAATGAGATAGACATCATTACTCTAGGTACATGAATGACTGCACATTTGGTGCAATTCAACATCATGAACAACCAGAGAAATGAAAATTTGTGCTCCATTTGTGTACAATGAATTAAATGCATTCTGCTGTCATATAAACCTAATTAGAACAATAAATAAATAAAGAAATAAAGAAATTGGGGTCAGCAATAAACAGAAAATAAAGACTCCTCACCATGAATTTCCTGACCATCTATTGAATATTATACTTTTGGGTTTTGAAGAAAATTATGATCTTAGTCTAAATAATTTCAGTGACAAATTTATTAAAGTAAAACATGCATATTGTAGACAACATAAAGTATAAAAAATTAAAGAAAATGTAATTTGTTTTATAATTTTGTTATTCTGAGATAAATACACTTTTATACATTTTCATGTAAAATTTAATACCCAATCACAATTTGAACCCCATTGTAAAAAAAGAGTGTTATATTCTAGTTTTATTTTAGGTTCTGCCCCATTTATTTCACAAATAAATGCCTTGGCACAGAGAAGGATTATATTTCCCAGACTCCTTTGTAGTTAGGCATGGTCAGGTGTCTGGATGACAGCCAATGAGATTAGAGTGAAAATGAACTAGGAAATTTTGAGTTATGATTTAAAAGGGAGTAATAGGGCCTTGTCTTCCTAGGATGGGACTGGAGCAGCTGTCTTAGATCATGAGATAAAAGTTGCTTTTGAAGATTAAAGGGTCACAATAGATAAGTTATTTGTGTCCCGGTAGGCTTAGTGGAAGAAGTTCACATGTCTTCTCAGGCTTGTTGTGACAGATTAGAAAACTCTATTTTGTCTGAGAGTTCTCTTAGAAGAACCAAAGCAATATTTGAAGTAGCATTAGCCTTAGTATAAAATCTGGAGATGGAATAGAATCTTAAACTTGATGTATGCATTCAGTGGTCAGCTGGTGGTAGCATGGGTACAGATATTGCAGGCTTGAAAGCTGGTACCCTGGTTTGGTAATATTTTAGTTATTTGTATCTATATTTTTCAGTGAAATTGGCAAGTAGTTTTTCTACCTTATGCCCATTTTTTTTTTAATTTTAAGAATAATAAAAAGGGAATTGATATGATTTTCTTATATTTCTAAGTTTGGTAAAAGTTAGTTGTATCCCAAACTATCCAAGCCTGGTACATTTCTTGAAATTAATAATTTTTATGTCAACCTGAATCATTTTTTATACTTATTGATTAATTATTGTACCATTTTGCTGAGAAACTCAATCATCTTCTATGTATACTTAATATTTTATGTTAGAGAATCATGAAATACTTAAAAAATTTTCTAACATAACCTATATATCTCATTCATGTGGTTTCTTATTCATTTGTTTTCTTAGTTTACTTGGTAAGTGATTTTTTTTTGGTCTGACATACTTTGCTGTAGCCACTCAAGAAAGGAGGAAGCCTGAAATAATAGGGTATTTTCATTTTGCTTATTATAAATCATTTTCCATTGCATGCTCCCACATTTCTGAGATAGAAGTCTTGGGATTTCTCATGAGGTTTTCCTGGTATGTGGGGATGACTTGGGGGCATCAGCAGACCAGCCATCTTGGACTTTGTTGTGTGTTTTGCTCTGATATCCCTTGTGTTCTGCATAGTAACAATTCTTCAAAATTCGTGAGAGTGCACAACTCTGCTGGTTTTCAGTGATAACACAGAGTGTTACTTATTTCTTCATTTTCTCATTTTTTTCCATTATCTGTGATCAGTGGAGATTTGGTGTTATGTGAGGTCTGGTCAAGAGTGTTAGATGCTTTGCCTAAGTAACCCTTTTAGAATTTCCATATCGAACTTTCCAAACCATTCAAATCAATTTGTGGATATAAAGTCAAATTTTTCCAAGTACACAATTTTTCCAGCTCAATTTCTTTAAAAATGTATGCTTTATGGATTGATTGCTGTTGCTTCTTTACTAACTTAGTAAACAGCAATCCTTTCTTACTTGTAGGCAATAAATTCCAAGACTCCTAATGAATGTCTGAAGCTGTGGATAGTAATAAATTCTAATACTATGTTTTTGCCTACACATATATAACTAAGATAAATTTTAACTTATAAATTAACTACAGTAATAGGTTAATAACAATAACATAATAAAATAGAATAATGATTACAATATACTGTAATAAAAACTATGTGGTATCTCTCAAAATACCTTACTGATTATATTCACCCTTGTGATGATGTGAGATGATGGAGTACCTATATGATTGATGAAGTGAGGTGAATGACATGAACACTGTGACATAGATATTAGGCTACTGAAGACAGGTTATTTGAATACAAGCACCAAGATACTGGAACAATCTGAAAACTGAGGTAGCTTCTTTAATAGGCAGGTACATATATATCATATATATGTTTTGGACAAAGGGAAAATTCAAAGGGTGGGATGGAGCAGGATGCCACATGTTACGGTTTAGGAATTAGGTGTCCCCCAGAAGCTCAAGTGTGAGACAATGCAAGAAAATGTAGAGGGGAAATGATTGGTTTATGACATTTTTAACCTAACCAGTGCATTACTCCCCTGACAGGGATTAACTGGATGGTCACATAGGCAGGTAGGGTGTGGCTGGTGGAGGTGTGTCCCTGTAGGTATGCCCTTTGGATTTATATTTTTGTCCTGGTGAGAAACACTTTCTCTCTCTGCTTCCTGGTGAGATGTCTTGAGCCACTTTCACCACATTCTTCCACCATGATGTCCTGCCTTTCCTCGAACACCAAGGAATGGAGCCCCCAAATAAACTTTTCCCCTTCTAAAATTGTTATTGTCAGGCCTTTTGGTCATGGTAGCAAAAAATCTGACTTAAAACAGCACACAATTTCATCATGCCACTCAGAAGAGTGAGCAATTTTAAACTTATAAATTGTTTTATTTGGCAATTTTTATTTAATATTTTGAACTACATTTGACCATGAGTAACTGAAAACAGGGAAAGTGAAACTGTGGATAAGCTGGGATGGGGGATTACTGTTCTAGGTTCCATTTTTTTCTACTTGCATTTTTGTACTAAGCATATGATAGCTTTATATTATGGATTACATTTCCATTTGATATTGAATGATAGACCACTCTCAGTTTTTATAACAAATTTTCTCCTGTTCCTTTCTAAACATTGTTCTGTCAATTACATTCTAAATCCTTGGAGGACTTAATCTAGGTTTCTCTACACTAGCCCAGGGCCTCACAAGTCATGGATGTTATGATGTTTGGGTTTTTGTTTTTCATCTTTGTTTTTGGTACTGGGAAATGAATCTAGGAGCACTTAACCAATGAACTACAACCCCAGCCTTTTTATTTTGAGATAGAGTCTTACTAAATTGCTTAGGCCCTTGATAAATTGCTGAGACTGGCCTTAAACTTGTGATCCTTCTGCCTCAGCCTCTCGAGATGCTGGAATTAGAGGTGTGTGCCATTTCACCCTGCTATCATGGTCAGTTCTTTTTATTTTTATAGTTCTGGATGAAAAAATACTTTATTTTGTTTATTTATTTTTATGTGGTGCTGAGGATTGAACCCAGTGCCTCACACATGCGAAGCAAGCACTCAACCCCAGCCCTGATGGTCAGTTTAAGCATCAACTGGCCAGATTTTAATAACTAGTTATTCAACTAACAGTAATCTAAGTGTTGCCCTGAAGGTATTTTGAAGATGTGATAGACATCTATAATTAGGTGACTTTTAGAAAAGGATATCATCCTTAATAACTTGGGTAGGCTTTATCCAATCAGTTGAAAGGCCTTAAAAGCAAAACTCAGGTTTTCCTGAGAGAGAAGAACCCCTGAGTGTGGAATATGATGCCAGCTTCTGCTGGACAATATCCACTTTGACAGCCTGTCCTACAGAGTTTGAACTTGTCAGGGCCCCAAATCCTGTAAGCCAATACCTTGAAACCACACCCCCTCCTCTCTTCTTTCTCCCCTCCCGCTTTGTCTCACCCCTCCTCTGCCTCTTTCCATCCATCATCTCTCTGTCTCTGTCTTGTTAGAACCCTGACTGAGTGACTGATACAAGTAAATTCGAAGTGTTTTTTGAGTAGTGGAAAATAATAGTTTTTCTCTAAACCTTTTAAATGTCATTAATGTAATCTACTGCATAAAAAGCCAGAGGCTATTCTTATATCATCTTACATATTGTTAAATAATATTACTAGTCTTAGGATTTAAGCAGGAAAAAGAAAGTATGTTTCCATCTGCTATAATGGAAACCAATGCATCCTTTCTGTATTAGCCATCAGCAACATGAGACATGCCTTATGTCCTCCCAAGGTGAGATGACAATCATTCAGAAAATAAATGAAGGGAAAGACTTTATTTTGTATAACCTCTATTCAAATGTATTTATTGCTCTACTAGTACAGACTTCCTCTGATAATAGTGGATTGTTGACTAAGACAAGGGGGATGTTCACTTGAGCATAAATACCTCTCCGCTGGTGTCTTCTTGCAATAGCCTAGAAATCCTACAGGAGAGCATTGTTTACATCATTTATGATGAGAAGATAGAGCATGCACATTACTGATTCACAGGAATAGATTCACCAAAATGGCTTTCATTATTTTCAAGGGAACACAATTTGATGTGAGAAACAGTTCTCAGAATTGAGATACCATTTGCTTCTCTTTTTAGATTAAACATCAGACTCCTGTGGATACACTGTGTTTGCTCTTCCAGTGTAGATTCACATTAATGCACATCCATTCTAAAACTCATTGGTATGGCCTTTTTGTAACTAAAAAAACTATTCCGGCAATGCCGAAAACTCAAATGACTGCTCTATAAATGTGGGCACATTATCAGAAATTGTTACCACTAGTGCTACACAAATGGGTATACAGAGCATTAAACTTGTTCTTGCTCTCTTATCCTGGGGTTGTAATGACATTCTGAAATACTGTTTAAGGGATGATTATTAGAGGATAAAATCAATATCTCTACACTTTTACCAACCTTCAAAAGAAATCACCTAAGGAATAGTGCAAGAGTTATTAGTTCTACTGTGCATTATTTTCCAAACTTGAAAATAAACTATTATTATGTTAAGGAAAAGAAATGAATTAGCATCCACCAAGTTAGTAACTACCAAATGACACATTTTTTAACTACACCAATGCAGTTTATTATTGGTCTTTGTGTAATGAATCTTTTTTGACTTGGGTTTGTGTATGTGTGTTAAAATCATGAATGCTACATATTCTATTAATTGAATATAGCATATAAAATATGACACTATCTTTTTAATTTGATAGCTTTTTTATACTTCTTTGAGTTATTTTTCTGAGATATCTTTATGGTATAATTAGAGATGGTAAAGATGAAAGAATTTATACTTGTGTGTGGGGGGGAGTAGAATCTGTAAAATACAAACTATTAACTATATTGAAAATGTTGCTTTTGTGTAAATTTAACAGTCAGATGCCTCACTTTATTTTGTGTTATATTGGAAATGATGCAAGAGGAAGCTCTTAATTATTAATAATTTAGACAGGATCAGAGGAGATGATCCTTTGGCAGACAAGCAAGCAGCCCAAAGTACCGGATTTATATTTGGTCATAAATTCCACATTCCAGAGGAATGAATGTGCCTGTTTGTGTAGATAGACACACAGCATGCCATTTGGTCTACACTGGAAAAAAATAATTTTATTCATTTATCAACTTGAGTAACTCTTCCCACTTTTGTCTCCCATGATTTCACCCTTATACTTCTTCTGCAACTCTCTTCATGAATTATACTTTAATTCTACAATTTTTCTTTTTTTAGTTAATCCAATAACCAATATGCAGGTCTTACTGTATTACATTTGTCAATAGTATATGACAGTCAGTTATTCCTGCTCCCCGCCCCTTGGTACTGGGGATTGTACCTAGATCACTTCATCACTGAGCTACATCCCCAACCCATTTTATTTTTTATTTTGAGACAGGTCCTTGATAAATTGCTGAGGCTGGCCTTGAACTTGCAGACCTCCCGCCTTAGTCTCCTAAATTGCTACTGCACCTGGTTATTCTCTCTCTAGTCCTTTGGTTTCTAGAACAATCTTTGCTTTAACTTTTCCCTGATGGCTTTTTCTATTATCTAATCCCTTTGTTATTTAACAAGGTACTGTGAGTCCCCCAACAGAGGAGATGTCTTTGTCACTGACCTAAAGTCTAATGCCCCCTATACATATGCATGTATTCATGGCTACTCATTCAACTCTTTTCTTGGGGGTCTCAAATCTTTCAATTATCCCCCACTTCCTTTATATTTTTAATGCTTTCCTCTCAAGTGACTCTTTTATTTAGTTGATAAAAGTATACAAATCTACTGCTGCTAAAAACAAACTAAGGAGAAAACCACATTCTTTGTCCTTGGGTACTTTTCTGCTTGCTACTTTGATTTTCTCATTCACTATATAATCCATCATCTTGAAAGAAAGGTTTTATTTACCTTTTTATTTTCTGACCTGTTTATTTCACAAGACTCTAAAACTCAGGCTTTTGCTCCCACAATGCCATTAAACTACTCTTTCTCAAGTCACTAACAACTGCTAAATTATGAAATCCAGTGGACATTTTTCAGATCTCTCCTGCTCCCATCTGACTACTTCTTTTACTTCTTTCTTCTTGAAACAGTTTAATTCTTTGGCTGTAATTCTACTTCTACCTCTCTATTTTAATTTCCTCAGGAATTTATATCCTCGTCCTGAATCCCTTAGTTTCTTGTTTCTTTGTCGAATTGGTTGGTGACTCTGAGCTACAAATTTACTTTTGAGATTAGCCTTCTAAAGTCTAAGCTTTATAACCAATCTAGATGTTAGAGAGAACTCCCCCAAGCTTAATTAGACCCCTGCCTGACTCCCCCTGCCCCACAGCATACCTGTCCTTCTGTAATTCTAGTTTTGACTTACATCAGTCACAAAGCCAAAACTCCTTGGTAATCATTTTATTTTTAATTTGATCATTCATCCAACAAGTGTTTTTTTGAGTGTCTATCATGTGTTATGCATGACAGTTGCTACATACCGACAGTACATTAATGAACAAAAGAAATGCAGTTTTCCTGCCATTTTGGAGCTTATCATCTACTGGGAAAGACAAATGTAGTTTAAGTTGCAAAGCAGTGGTTACGTCTTTGGTAACTATTCTGGAGAAATTAAAAACTAGGCTGAAGTAGAGGATAATGGTGAGAAATCTGCTGTAATAGAATGATAAGGAATGGCCTTTTCCAGAATGGTGAATGTTGAAGGTGTGCTAATGTCTTATTGTATAGGAAAAGATTTTGAAAAGGTCCAAGGCCTACAACCTTGTGGCCTGATAAGTTCCAAGAAGGACATTATAAGGAAAATGGACTATTTATGTCTACCCAAAATATCACCCAGATTAACTCTAGCTGGCTTTGGCTTTTGTGCTTATTTACATTAAATCTTAAAATAAGCTCAAGACTCCCCTCTTCCCTGCCACCTCCTCTCCCTGAGAACTTCATGCCTATGTAGTTCTTATCAAATCTCCCACAGTGCTCTGATCTCAATTTCTTCCCCATGCTCGATGGAGCTTGTGGTTAGTAATTAGCCAAATGCTATATATTGTAAACCTCTTCTCCAAATGTTTTTGTATCTTCTTACTCTAATTGAAACCAGGTTGTCTTCTGATAACCACTGTTTTCCCTGTAATCCAAAAAGTAAAATGTTTTCCCCCTCTTAAGTACAGCTGAAAATGGAGGATTTGGGGTACTGTGCATGCTCTGCATTGCTACCCTAACCAGTATTTCTCTCTACTTTCTAATCACTTCTTCACTAGTTCCTTTGAAACTCATATTATGACCCTTCTGTTATTTCCAATCTATGAAGACAGAGTTTTTCTAGTTATGTATCATTATGGTTTCAATATTAGGTGTCCCCCCAAATCTCAATTGTGAGACAATGTAGGAAAGTTTAGAGGTGAAATTATTGAATTATGAGAGCCTTGATCTAATTAGCACCTTGATCCATTGATGAGGATGAACTGGGTGTAATTCTAGGCAGGTAGGGTATGGCTAGAGGAGGTGAGTCATTGGTGGCGTGCCTTTGGGGCACAGATTTTATCTCTGGTGAGCTGAGCTCAGTTTTTCTGCTTCCTGATGCCATGTTCTGAATTGCTCTCCTCTGCCACACCCTTCTGCCATGATGTTCTGCCTCACCTCAGGCCCAGAGTAATAGGTTTGTCTGTCTTTGAATTGTGACCTCTGAAACCATGAGGCCCCAAATTACATTCTCCTCCTTTAATTGTTCTTGTCAGGGCTTTTGGTCACAGTGGTGAAAAAGATGACTGAAACATGTTTCTTAACCATCTCATCTCCAATTTGCATCCTCCACAATATCTGAGTGGTCCACTCTAAGTCATATCCTGGCCATGTTTGTGGAATGGCAGAGCTAGCTTGCAAGTGTTGGTTGTTAAATTTTCTAGAATTTTTCAAGCTGATTACCATGAGTTATTATTCAAATTTTAATTAGATAAATTTGTTAAATGTCTACTAAAAACAAGGATAATAGATATGCAAAAGTAATAAAAACTCGAAATATAACAGTGGGTTCTTCTATTTCCCTTACAATTTTATCTATTTTTGCCTCATGTATTTCTCATAGCCTGTTGTTAGATGCACACACTTAAGGTTTGTTATCTTTCTTAGAATATTGATCTCTTCATCATTACATAATACTATCTGCTATCATCTGAATGTTTCACTCCCCCAAAACTCATATTGAAATTTAATCGCAATTGTGACAGTAATGCGAGGCAGAACTTTGAAAGGTCTTTAAGAGGGTTCTGCCTTCATTAGTGGATTAATGCCAGTTATCATGAGACTTGCTTTCTCTCTTCCTCTCTTTGCTTTCTGCAATGTGATAATGCAGCAAAAAGGCTTTTGCCAGATGATGGCACCTTTATATTGATTGATATTCCCAGAATCCGCAACTCGGAGCCAATACATTTTGTTCATTACATACTACCCAGGCTGTAGCATTCTGTTACAGCAGCACAAAATGAACCAAGACATCCTCTTTATCCCTAATAACTTTCTTTGTCTGAAGTCTTCTTCATCTGAAATTAGTATAGTACTCCTGATTTCTTTTGATTAGTATTAGCATGATATATTTTCTTGGTCAACTTACTTTTAATATGTATGCATTTTTACAGTTAATGTGTGTTTCTTTATACACAGCATATAGTTGCTTCTTGGTTTTTGATCCACTCTAACAATCTGAGTCTTTTAATGGGTATACTTAAACCATTAATAATTAAAGTGATTATGGATATATTTGTATTCATATCTGCTGTATTTTTTTACTGTTTCTATTTGTTACCTTTGTCTTTTTTCCTTTAAAACTTTTTTAAAAAACATTATTTTTTTAGTTGTAGATGGATACAATCTCTTTATTTCATTTTGATGTGATGCTGAGGATTGAACCCATGGCTTCACACATGCTAGGTGAGCGCTCTACTGCTGAGCCACAATCCCAGCCCCACCTTTGTCTTTTATTCCTACTTTTGGCTTTCACTTTTTTACTTGTCTTTTGTGCTTTTTTAATGGTATCATTTTATATGATACCATTTTTTCTCTTAGCATGTCAGTTGTTCATTTTTTAAAAAAAACTTATTTTTTAGTGTAGTAGGGTTTACAATATACATTTACAAGTTATCAAAGTCTACTTTCAAATAACACTACACTGCTCCACAGGTAGTATGAGTACATGATAATAACAAAATGACCCTACATTCTTATATCATCATTGTCACTTATTTCATTTACATAAAGGCATGTATATATATATATATATATATATATATATATATATATATATGTACATTCATATTTATTTACATTTATACACATGCTTGCAAGGCATGTTTCCTGGTAACCTATTTCCTCAAAGTTTGTCTAAGGAGAACTATTTGTCTTTCACTTTGAAGAATAATTTGTAGGGCACATAATTCTAGGTTGGTGGTTTTATTCCACTCTTTTGCCTGCATGGTTTCTCAGAAGACGTCAGCTGTGATCTTATATTTGCTTCTGTATGAATACGACATTTTGTTTCCTTTGGCTTCTTTTAAAAAAATCTTTATCTTTATTTCTGCTGTTTGAATATGATATGTCTAGAATTTTTTTCCTTACTATTTATCTTGTTTGGTGTTCTTTGAACTTTCTGGACTTGTGGTTTGTTTTCTATTCCTAATTTGGGGGAAATTTTCAGTCATTATTTCTTTAAGTATTTCTTCTCTGCCTTTCACTTCCTCTTCTCTTTCTTCCCATTATGAATATGTTACACTCAACAGTTCTTGAAGTCTGATTTGAATTATTTTTCAGTCTTTTATCTTTGCTATTCAGTTTTGACATTTCTACTGAGTATCTTTAAGCTGAAAGAGTCCTACCTCAGCTGCGCCCAGTCTACTTATGAACCTATCAAAAGCATCCCTCCTTTCTGTTACAGTGTTTTGGATCTTGAGCATTTCTTTTAGGTCCTCTTTTATCATATATCTCTCTGCTTACATTGCTCAGCTGTTATGACATGGTGTCTACTTTATGCCCTTGGCATAATAATTATGGTTGTTTTAAGTTCCTGGTCTGGTAGTTCTCCTGAGCTTGGTTCTTTGTATTTGCTCTGTTTATTCAAATTGTACTTTTGCCTTTCAGTATTCCTTGTAATTTTTTTTTTTCTGGAAAGCTGGACATGATATACAATGTAAAAGTAACTGGACTAAATGGGGCTTTTGAATTATGGTGGTAATGTGTAGGGAGAGGGAATGTGTTCTATTATTATAGCTTTTAGTGTTTAGCGAACTTATGATGCATTTGGACTGTGAATTTCATGCGTGCTCTTCAGCCTCCCCAACAACTCCTTAGGGAGGGCGGGATGGTTAGATTGGGCAGGAGTTGGGTATTTCCTTTCTTCCATGTGAATGCTAAAGTTGGGTATTTTCCTTTCCTGGGGTTGGTTAGGCTCTGAACAAAACCCAGCAGTTTAGGCTCTGGGAAAAGAGTTTCTCTTGAGAGAAAGGCCTTGTCAGGAACAGACTTCTCTGGCGTATTTCAAAATGGTAATTTTTCTTTTCCTTTTACTTGAGATAGGAGGGGAATTTTCTTTGATATTCACTGTGAGAACTTGGTTTAGCTCCAGGAAGTAAAATTCACAAAAATGTATTCACAAAAGGGCAAAGCTTAAACTGGGTCACCCTGGAGTTTTTAACTCTCATAATTATCCACACGGAGCCTCCAGTAATTCATCAATTACAGTTCAGATTTTCCTTCCCCAGCGCTGTCCCTGTGGAGGTTGCAGCCTGTAAGTTTCTGCTCTGGTAAGCTGTGATTCTCTGTGTTCACTTATATGTGTCTCCAGTTTGGAGCCAACAATCTGCTCTGTGGAAGTAAGCTTCTCCAACAAATTTTAAAAAAAGAATTATTTATTTTTTAATTTGCCTAGCTTGTTACTTGTTTCTAGGATTGAGTGACAACTTTCAAGTTCTTTACATGCCAGACCTTGAAGTCAGATGTGGAAACAGGAAGTCCATACTTTACATGTTAATTCTGGTTTTGTTCCTATCATCATTATTATACCTCTTTTCTTTAAAACTATGTACTGGGCTGGGGATGTGGCTCAAGCGGTAACTGGCATGTGTGGGGCACTGGATTCGATCCTCAGCACCACATAAAAATAAAAAAATAAAGATATTGTGTCTACTGAAAACTGAAAAATAAATATAAAAAACTCTCTCTCTCTCTTCTCTGTCTCTCTCTCTCTTTAAAAATCAAAACCAAAAAACTATATACTAAGCTGGGCATGATAGCACATGCCATAATCTCAGCTACTTGGGAGGCTAAGGCAGGAGGATCACAAGTTTGAAGTCAGCCTGGGCAAGTTAGTAAGATCCTGTTTCAAAATAAAAAGGCCTAGGGATATCACTATCTCAGTGATAGAGCCACCTGGGTTCAATCCCCAGTACTACAAAACAAACAAACAAATAATCAAGAACAAACTATCAATAAGTTCACTAACTAAGCTTTATTTCATTGTTGCTTAATCTATATTTTAAATATTAAATTTCAAATATCCTTTAGTTATAGAAATTTGGTTATTCTTTCCCAAATTTGTTTAGCTATTTTCTATAGTCTTTGTTCCCAGTTCTCTTTTCTTTCTCTAAATGTGTGACATGTTCTGATAATTCTGGTATTTACATTCTTTATGGACTCTGTCATTATTTTTTCCTGGTTTTCATTTGGGGTGCTTTGTTCTATTTACAGATTCTCACTCTAAACTTCTTGTGTCCCTTGGAAGTTTCTGTGTGGGAAGTTTTTGGTTCTTGGGTTGGTGTTGCACTTTTTTGCAAATGATTATACTTTATTCTGTCTATCATCAGGGAATAAAACAAATCTAAGCATATTTAGCACTGTTTTTCTTTTGCTTGAAGGTTCCTTATGAATGCATGGGTGGCAAAAAATTCAAACAAATGAGTGAAATCTCATGGAAAATTTTCTTTTCCTTCACTACTAAGTTTAAGATGGGTCATTTGCTGTCCCTTCTATATAATAAATTTATTTTTCATTCATTCTCTCATTAACATTGTATTTCTTTGGGTTGCCAGATTTATCAGGCATATAATATTAGTCTATGTATGACACACTAAAAACTGTTCTTTCTATCACATATGGTACCAAGGGGAGGGGAAATTTCAGTCTCCCCAAATTTGACAGAACATTTAAAAACAAGATTTGGATTTGACATACTTATTTACTTTCTCAGTTCCTGTTTTCATTTTATTTTAGCCTTCTGAAATTTCTTCACTATCTTTCCAGCTTAGTGATAGATTTAAATATATTTAAAAGTTTTTAGCATATATATATATATATATATATATATATATATATATTTAAAAAATTTTTAGTCATTGATGGACCTTTAATTTATTCATTTATTTATATGTGATGCTGTGAATTAAACCCAGTGCCACTCACACACTAGGCAACACTGCAGCACTGAGCCCCAGCCCCAGCCCCTTAACTTATATATTTTTTCATCAGGAAGATTATTCCATAAAATAATTATTTTGTCCTTTGTTTTAGCTAATAAAATTTGTATTAAGTATTTATTTTTCCTAATTATCTTTACTTATAGAGAGTTAAATGATTGTTGATTTTTGTTCTATTAGGTCTATGCATTCAATCCTGTAAATCAGAATATTTTATCACCTTAATAAAATTGTTCTATAAATAAATTTAATTAATGATTTAATTCATCACCCATTAACAAATTCCATTATATTTATTATTACATGCTTATTCTGTACAATGCATTTTAATTCAATATATTTGCATTCATAGTAGAACAGAATAACAATGTTCCCCCAAAGCAACTTTTTTTGAGGATTGCAACAGATTTTCATGATATCAAGATGGTTTTATGCTCATGGAATACAGTTTAGCTGTAACTCCCTATCAGGTTTCTACAAAGTCATTTTTATACATTGCTGTAAAAATGTCATGTAATGTGCTGTGTTGTGATGATGTTTGTGTAGTTTGCCCTGTTATTTTCTTCTTTCTTACCTGCTAAATAGGGCTTATTGCTGGAGTTATTTCTTTATGAAAATTTATGGTGCACTTTCCAGTGTTTTGTTCTGTTAGGACACTGGAGTGCAATTCAGTAAGTAATGTAACTAAGAGAGCTCTCCAAACCTCATCATAGAGCTACGCTATATCTGTGGGAATCTGATTTACAACCGAAGAAGCAGCCAGGCAGAGTTTTGCTGGCTGAAAAGTTTAAAACTGTAAATAGTACATAAAAAGAAAAATAAAACAGAATATATCTCATTGCATTTATTTATTAGAAGGACATTTTTTAAGTTAAAACTTTAAGAGTAAGACTACTTGAATTCTTAAAGAAAAGACACTAAATAAAACTAAGAGGTTGTAAAAACTTAGAAATATACAATATCTTTTCTCAGGGAAAAATGTACTCAGGAAGATAAGTAAAAATAACTTTGCACAGAAATCTGATTAGATATTTGGAAAAAAAACATTTTTAAGACTTCTGGTTTTAATAATGTTTTCTAGCTTTAAATATACTGTCAGGTTTGAAATAATCTTGCAACTAAGGTATGATCTTAAAATAAACATTTAGGCTTTTATGGATATAAAAGAAATGTCAAAATGCCATCATATCTATGGAAGACAAATTCATAAAAACTTTGTATAGTCTATACTGTGTAAAATAAACATTTCTATTACCAATATGATGACATTTCCTTTAATGACATCCATAAGTATTAAAAGTATCAATGTATTCCAGATTACAATAAATTTTTCATTTAGAAATAAGAATTCTTTTAAGTTATTGAAACTCTGTTAGAAAATTAGAAAAAACAAATGTGCAAGAATTGGTACCAATGCAATAGTTCAAATGGGTAGCTGGGGTTGATTATTGTTTGCAGGCAGTGAGAATTTTTCTTAATCAAATTGTTAGATGTGAATATGTTTGTGTCATTAAAATCAGTTTGCCAGACTGGATTTATGACATGATAGAAGAATTAGCTTGTATTACTACCTCTCTTCCCTGAAACCAACCTTATAAGTGTCTCAAAGTGAGAACAAAGGAAGGCAACTGTGTCTCTTAAACTAAGACTAAAATAGCAAAACAACACACACACACACACACACACACACACACACACACACACACCCCTAGAGCTAAGAAGAGTTTAACAGTTGTTGTTTGGGCAAAGAAAAAGAAGTTGATAGAGAAAGAGGACTAGAGATCATGGATATGTAGAATGGAGGGAGTTTTTCTGTTTCTCAATTTTAAAATGGGTGGTCCATTGCTACTCACATAGAAAACCTGAGATTTCTGTGGAGAGTTCAATTCCAGTATCACCTGAGCATTATCTGTGTGTGCATTAAAGGAAAAAGCCTCATCCTTGGCAAATAGATTATCTGAAATAATTAGCAGGATCAGTGCCCAGCACTCATGAAGGGCCAGGAATAGTGCCTATTCTCAACAGGCTAAAAAGCCCATAATTCACAGGGCACTGGGGAGACTTCTGAGAAAATTTTGTTTCACTAGTGAAGAATAGGTAACCCTACACTGAGCCTTGCTCCAGACTAAGAAGACAACCATAAAAGCAACACCAAAAAGCATCAAATGGTTTCCAAGAATCTTACACTGCGTTTCAGAAGATAGCCCAAGAATATTTATAAGAAAAAAAAATCCAGCAACCAACAAGATGAAATTCACAATATCTTATATGCATTCAACGCTTATGAGGCATGGAAAAACCAAAAGCCAAAACCAAAAACAAACAAAAAAATCAAGAAAAATAAAAGTTATATAATGAAATTAATTGATTCAGAACTTATAGGGGGCCTGGGGTTGTAGTTCAGTGGTAGAGTGCTTGCCTTGCAAGCGTAAGGCACTGGGTTCAATCCTCAGCACCACATTTAAAAATAAATAAATAAAATAAAGATATTGTGTCTATCTACAACTAAAAAAATTAAAAATAAAGCACTTATAGGGTTTCTTGAATTAGCTGAATATACATTAAAACTTATTATGTATGTATGTATTTGGCACCAAAAATTAAACCCAGGGGTACGTAATCACAGAGCCACATTCCCAACCTTAATTATTTTTTATTTTGAGATGGTACCTCACTGAGTTGCATAGGACCTTGCTAAGTTTGCTGAGGCTGACTTGAACTTGTGATCACCTGTCTCATCCTCCCCAGCCACTGGGATTACAGGTGTGAGCCACCATACTCTCAAGTCCTCATCAGAGCTACGCTACATCTGTGGGGATATGATTTATAAGCAGAGAAGCAGCCAGGCAGAGTTTTGCTGGATGAAAGTTTAAAACTTTATATTTTACATTAAACAGTATATAAAAAGAAAAAAAAGCAGAATATATATCATTGTGTTTATTTATTAGGACATTTTTTTGGGTTAAAACCTTAAGAGTAAGACTACTTACTATTAAAGACTACATTGCACAGCAATGTTTTTGTATGTCCTAAAGTTCAAATGAGACAATGAGATACCACTTTAAACTAGTCTTGAATATCTAAAGTTAAAAGTACTTATAATGCCTAATGTTATCAAGAATGTGGAGTCAAGCTAATTCTCATGTTTTCTGGTTAGAATCAAAACGTCACGAAATCCAAATATTCTATGATTATATATAACATGAAATAATCAGCTATTCTATAAACCCTCAATTCTCGCTTTTTTTTGCTACTGATTATTGAACCCAAGGGCACTCAGACACCAAGTCTCACCCCTAGCCCTTTAAAAAATATTTTATATAAACTTAGCCTCACTAAGTTGTTGAGGCTGGCTTTGAACTCCTGATCCTCCTGTCTTGGTCTCCCAAGCTGCTGGGATAAAAGGCATATAACACTGTGCCCAGCAGCAATTCTCACTTCCAAGTAATCTAAGACATATGAAATCACATTGCCACAAACAGCCCTGTACAATAATTTTCATAGTCAATGTGCTCATAATCTCCCAAGCCTGGAAAGAGCCAAGAGCATTAGCAAGAAAAACTGTAAACAAACAGGATCTGAAGAAGATTATGATACAATGGGATTCTATGTTAAAGTGGAATTTAATTCATAGAAAAAAGGAAGAACTAGTAATATAATCACAGCACAGATAAATATTGCAGGCATTATACTGACAGAAAAAAACAAGAAACTAAAAAAATGTAAATGCATTATTTGATGTATATGAAGGTCTAGTTTAGGTAAATGATGAAAATCATTAATTGTTTTGAGGGTGTATGGGTGAGATTGACTTGAAGTGGGCATGATTTCATTTTTTAGATTGTTTAAAATGTTCTGTCTTTTGATAGAGTTATGGATTACATGTCTACAAAAACAAACAAAGTTTAGAAGAACACACACAAACAAAAACTACTTGTTAAACACTTTACAATGAATATTATATGGGATTGGAATACGGGAATAAAAAGTACTGAATTTTTATGCAAGAATTATAGTGGCTTTGCTCAGATAGTGATCACAATGTATCCTGCAAGGATGGCTATGAGCGACTCAATTCTTCACTTAAATCAATAAAGGAAAAATTAAAGTGATTTGAATTATAGGGCATTATAATTTCTCCAGAGCTCTTTGCTTTCACAGTGTTAATTGCTACAAGTGATTAGATACACAAAAGCGATGGCATATGAAACATGCTCATCTTACTTCAGGCAGGTAGAACACAATGTG
The DNA here is from genome assembly GCF_001458135.2 of Marmota marmota marmota. Taxonomy (NCBI): domain Eukaryota; kingdom Metazoa; phylum Chordata; class Mammalia; order Rodentia; family Sciuridae; genus Marmota; species Marmota marmota. The sequence continues at coordinate 5,848,351 of NW_026000211.1, read as the reverse complement.
TTTGCATGCATATAACCACACATGCACAAAGTAAGTTTTTGTTCATATTGGCACATGATAAAATAGTGAATAATTTTGTTTCATACAGTGCATTATCTTTTCTAGTTTTTAAAAAAACTGATAGTGATTTTTATAATTTTTGTAATTTTATTTTTCACATATTCTCAGCAGTGAATGTTCTTTATTTTATGTGTCTGCTTTTCGTTTAACTTGGATTAGTAGAAATGATCAGTGAGAAAGGTATTAAAAGAAAAAGAATTCTATGGTTCAATTAATTAGGCATTTCTGTCACTAGCATAACTAGTTTTTCTAAATATTGGCTTGCTTATCTTTGCCAACCTATTGGCATTTCCTGTGATTCTCACAGCTTCACTCTATCTATTAGCCTATTCCTGGACACTTTTGCTGAGCATTAAGCACTCTACCTGGTTCTTAATTGATCTTTGCTTAAACCATTTATCTTGCTGATAGAAATTCTGAGCTTGTACTTACTTTCATTTCTTCCCTAATTGTGTCAAGTAGATCTGAATTATCTTTTAAAAGGGATAAATGTAATATCACTGCATTTCCTGAAAGCAATTCCCACTGTGCTCATTTTGTATTGCTGCTTTGGGATGAGTGAGCTCTGTTTTTCTACATGAAATTTAAAGAGGCCAATTTGTTTTTCCTTTTGAAATGAACCAAGCAGCCAGCTATAAACCAACAAAATTGAAGAGTTAATAAAATGTTGAAACAAACAAAAATTTTATGTTTCTTTTGCAAAGTCCCCAGTTAGACACTGAATGTATATTGCAAGGTTGAGGCCCTGCAGCATCTATATATTATTTTCCTGAAGTAGTTTTTCTAGGTCTGTTATTACAGCTTCTACTTTATATAGAGTAACTTCAAAATGTATTTTTAGTTATTTTTTGCCTTCATTTCTTTTTTTTAAGAGTATATGAGTACAAAAACATATCTTGAGGTTCTTGGTCCAGAAGCATTCCAGGTTTTTATAGAAAGTCTTCTCTGCTGCTTTTTACCACATAGCAATAACGGACAGACTCTGGGAAATTGAAAGAATTTGGACAGATTGGAATCCAAGATAAACATCTAAGTGAACTAGAATAAATGAAAATACATAGCAGTAAATATGTACTGAAGCTCAAAAGCAACTGGGTTCTATATGACCCAAAGATAAGCAAATATGGCCAGGAATTGAGTTTCTGTGAAGAAAATTAGATGCCAAATGTATGACTCTTGTCAAAAACCAGAGATAGTCCCCAGCTATGAAAATAAGCCTGGTTACACTGTCTTCCATTATTAAATGGACTAATAATTTAAAAAGCTGGAATCTACTTTGTAGGATGAAGGCAAGTTTTGAGTGGAATTGCATGAGATAATATGGGAAATTTCAGACAGCTGAAAAACCAGTAAAGATACATTCTACAGATGTTAAAAAGATGATACGTGTATTTTAAAATTTGTACAGAAAGACAAGTGACCTAGAGTGTCTGAGACTATAATTAAAAGGAAAAGTAGAAGGGGAGCAAACATTTTACTGCAAGTTAAGGATTACTATAGAACTGAAATAATAAAGTATCAAATGCTATTTGCAAACTGATCAACACAATGAAACAGCTTACAGACCACAGAAGTATTCCACGCAAATGTACCTAAATGGCCTTTGATAAAGGTATGAAAACTACTGAATGAAAATGTAGTCTTTTCAATAAATGGTGTTTAAGGGAACAACCACGGGGTAGGGGAGAAAATGAAGCTTGACTTAAGAATATAACTCATACAAACCCTAACAATGAATAAAGGACTTAAATGCAAAATGTGAAGTCATAACCCCTTCAGGAGAAAAGATAAGGGATAGTCTTTGGGACCTAGGGCTAAGTACTTTTTAGACTTGGCACCAAAAGCATGACTTAAAGAAGGAAAAATGATAAATTGGACATTCTCAAAATTTAAACTTATGCTCTACAAAAGACTCTGTTAAGAATGTGAAAATGCAAGCACCAAACCAGAAAATATATTTACAAAACGTATATCTGACTCTCTATATAACATATGTAAAGAGATCTAAAAATTTTTATGTTTTTATTAGTGCATTGCAGTTATATATAATATACGGGTTCATTTTGACATAATCATATGCAATGGGATATAATTTGCTCCACTTCAAAGTCCCCAGTAATTCCTCTCTCCCTCCTCTCCTTCCTCTCTTCCTTTTCTTCTTTCTCTACTCTACTGGTCTTTCTTGTATTTATTTATAATTTTTTTTTCTGAAATTAGTACTTTAAAGGTGCAATTCACAGCTGTGTATTCATTTATGTACATGGCATAATTTGATCAATTTTATTCCACAGTTCCTCCCTTTTCTCATCTTCACTCAATCCCTTTCTGCTCATCCGATTGCCCTTCTAATTTCATGGGAATCACCACCCACCCAACAACCTACTTTTCACCTTTATTTTGGTCTAATTTCTACATATGAGAGAAAACATTTGACCATTGGTTTTCTGAGTCTGGCTTATTTCACTTAGCATGATGTTCTCTAGTTCCATCTATTTACCAGCAAATTCCATAATTTCACTTTTTTTTTATGACTGAGTGAAACTCAATTGTGAATATATACCACAGTTTTTTATCCACTCATCTGTTGACAGGAACCTAAGCTGGTTATCTAACTTTGCTATTGTGAATTGCACTGCTATAAATGTTGATGTGCCTGTATCACTATAGTATGCTGATTTTAGATCTTTTGGATAAATACCAAGCTTTGGGATACTTGATCATATGGTAGTCCCATTCCTAATGTTTAATTTTTTAAAAATTTGTTCTTTTAAATATACATGACAGTAGAGTGTGTTCTGTTATACGATACATATATGAAGTATAACTTCCCACTCTTGAAGTTGTATATGACCTAGTTTTTTAAGAAATCTCCATATTCTTTTCAGTCATTTTACTAACTTGCAGTCCTACCAACAATGTATGAGTGTACCTTTTCCCCCCACATCCTCACTAGCATTTATTATTATTTGTATTCTTTTAGCATTTTTTTTAATTTAAATTTTTAGAGGTTTATAGTTATACATAGTAGTTGGGTTCACCCTCACAAAATCATACATGCATGGAATTAGATTTCAGTTCATGAGCTCCCCTTTTCACTCTCATCCTCCCTCCCTTTCCCTGCTATCCTTTTTCTACTCCTGTAGACTGCTTTTTGTTCATCTACTTACTTATATTTGATAGGAAGAACTCTAAAAATTTAAGAATAAAAATTCCAAACAACCCAATAAGAAAATGTGTAAAAGACATGAAGAGACAGTTAACACACACACACACACACACACACACACTCATACACATATATGTGACAAATAATCAAATGAAAAGATGTTCAAATATTATTAGCCACTAAAAAATATAAATGAAAAAAACTGAATGCCAATATATACCCAAGAGAATGACAAAAATAACAAAATACATTAACTTATTAGAATATAAGGAGAAAGAAATGGGGATGCAATGCTTCTGATTTTTGTAAGAACCAGAAGAAGGATAAGAGATTGAGAATGATAATATTCAACTGTGTTCATCTAATAGCATATGAAAATTTCATTTTTATAAGAATTCACCTCTTTTAAAATGCTCATGAAATGTGAATGTTTTTTAATATTTTCTTAGTTCATTATAATTATACATAATATTGGGGTTCATTTTGATATTTTTATACATGCATGGGATATAATCTTTTTTTTATTCCTTCATTTTTATTGGCATTGTATAGTTATACATAGTGGTGGATTTGTTATTACATATTCATTCATGCATACAATATAACAATATCATTTGGCCAATATCATTTTCAAGCATTTCCCCTTTTGCTTCCAACTCTCTTCTTGGATTTCTGGAAGGGACAACAATCTAAATGTAGAATACAATGCTAAGCTTAGAAGATGATTATGGAACTTCCATATATAAGGATACTGCTAAGTAATTCACTCATTCATATTCTCTCTCTCCCAAAATTTGTCATTTTTTTAGATTTTCATGACAGTAGAGCATATTTTGACATATTATACATACATGGAATATAACTTATTCTAATTAGGATCATGGAATACAGTTTGCTCCATTTTAGTCCTAGTACTCCCTCCCCACCCCACATTCCCCTATCTCTATTCTACTGGTCTTCTTTCATTTTATTTATTGATTTTTTAAAAAAATCAATAAATGAAAGTGGGATTCACTATGGTATATTCATATATGCTTACTGCATAATTTGGTCAATTCCATGAAATGTTAAAAACATTACTTTTTAAAAAACGTATATATCATATTCAAAAAAATCAATAAATGCATGGAGTTGTTTTTTATGTGATATGCTCTCTGAATATAATTTAAAAGCCTGGAAGTTAGCATTGGACTAAAACTTAATTATTAAAAAGTCTGTAAAAGTATAAAATACGTTGCAAAATAATTTCATGGTCAAAATGGGAAGCAATTTGCAATTGCGGAATATTTCTCTTATAATATTTAGTGTTAAAACATTTAAGTGGTAACAAAATGATGGCCATGGGAAAATTTTATTATCATTGAATGTTTTTCATCATTAAACAAAGTTAAACAAAAATGAATGGAAATAAGTGAGCTAACACATTTAACTCTGGAAATTAGAATCAGAACAATATGCCTTGGAATCTCCAACTAAAAACTTAATGGTATAAGGAAAAAGTAGTTTTGTAAAGATTTAGGAAGAAATTAAAGCATTATAAAATTGAAGGTCAAGAATTGGTAAATATTGTTTTCCTTACTTTTTCATATAGCATTAGGCATTAAAGATTTACTAAATTTGGAATTTTACATCACACTTATTCCACACTAACTTCTGCACAGTGTTTCAGAGGAAATGCCCCTCATATGCTCGTAGTAATTACAATGATTTGGATAAGTGTCTCCCAAAGGCACTTTATGTGTTTAAAGTTTGGTTGTGAGCTTGTGGTGCTATTGGGAGACAGAGGAACCTTTAAAAAGTAGGGCCTAGTTGGGGGAAGTTGGACTCATTGGTAAGGGTGACTAATCTAATCAGCCCAAATCTTAGGCCTCAGTATGTGGTCACTCATATTTTGAAGATCACAGGAGATACAGGAAATTTTGAGTAATTTGCATTGGTAACAGTGACTAATCCAACTAGCAGACCTCAATACATCCTTGGTCATGTTTTGAGAATCACAGAAAGTTTTAAGTACTTTGTATTGGTAAGAATTGACTAATTTAACCAGCAGGCCTCAAGGGATAGATTCCAATGGCTTTGAGGTTCACAGGGGTTTGAGGAATGCCTCCATTTGTTCAGACGACATAGGGATACTAAAGGATGCCTTCTTCTCTCTTGTCTCTCAGATGGGTAATACACCATCTGGCCCATGTACTCATACACTGGAATTCTTTTGACCCTCAAACCCTAGGAAGAAATGCCTAATATTTTTCTGTACTCAAGTCTGACCCAATTCCCAGTTGGAGGATGTTAGAGATGTCCAAAGGGAAACAAACTATAACACCATTTTATAGCTAGATTTGCATGAGCAATTGCCCAAAGTGATTTCATATCAATGAAAAATGTATCACTTTTAAATTCAAACTACTATACAACTTTCTTGTACTCTAGGATTCTGCAGAAAGGGAGAGACAAAAGAAAAGGGCTGACTCTGATCCAAAAGTTTACTCTGGTCTAGACAGTCCATGATTCCTTTACTAGAGTAATTACAACCATATCATTAGTTAGGCAAACTCCGTCTTTTGAGATTAGTTTTCCTGGTGAATTCACCTTTGGTTCTACACACATAAATTAATATTTTTTTCCATCAGTCTTGTTTTGTCTAACTGGAGTTTTAGCAGTGATGATGGTGCAAATGAATCTAACCCCCATGTAAGACAAGTGGCCACCTGAATCTTTGATCTCTGTGTCTACCATGGCTGTCAGACTCTATGCCTAATATTTCTAATTGCACATGTTCTCCTTATGTTTAAGTCATAATGTAATAATCTGTGACAGGCTTTGTTTTAATTTCTACAGGGCAAAACTGATAGACACTGTAATATCTTTAGTCTCCAACCTGTGGAGATTTAACACCTGGTAAAAAAGGTCCCAAATCTTTGCTTCCTGTCTGTTTTAGTATATTTGTACACTCCTATGTATTGTATGTTGTTTCTGTACAGATGCTTGTATTCATATACCATTTGCATGTTACCAGAATTGGCTTATAGATACATGACCACTCATAAGTTGAAAAAGAAAATGAATCCAAATACCTTTTAGTTCATGCAAAACTTCAACAAAAAGGTCAATTTAAGTTGTTAAAAGCAAATATGTCTTTGAAATTACAAAATCATACTTTTCTAGGTAATCAGCCACGAAAGCACTGATTTCTTTAAAATGTTTAAAGTACAATGTCTGTTTTTCCTTTGGCAGGAATAAATAGATTTAAAGTGTTACTAGGTTTGTCCAATAACTTGGTTTTTCAATGGTAAATAAAGTTGTTAATTAAAGATTTTCTTCAAAATTATTTGCTAAACTGTTGTCTGTTGGGTTCAGCAGAAGTATTACTTCTAATAAAATGACCTGAGTTAAGACAATAAACCATCAGACAGATAAGATATAATTCTGACTTCTAGCGCTGATCTAATTAAACAAGGGGTAACTGTAAAACTCGAGATATTGAAGTTAACCTCCAGTACTCCCACTTTAAGACTGGTAAAACTGGCCTGCTATATGTTTAAAACCAAAACTTGGAGACCAAAATCAATGACATTAAAGGGCTAAGGAAAAAGTAGTCAAATTTTGGCCCGCCCTTTCCCCATCCCCCTAGGTAAACAAACCTCAGGGAGCAAAAAGGACTTTTCTAAAGCCCTGCAACTTGGTGAGTCATCTGACCTCCTGATCAGTGGGATTAAGAGGACCCTAGAGAACAGGAAGCCCACCAGTGTACATTCTGCAAAGAGGGTCATTAGAAAGGGAAATGTCCCTGATGCTTCCAAAGGGAGCCATATATGGTCAATAAGACTCTGACCCATCATGGCAGATGGTGCACTTGGTAAAGGAAAACTAAAGAGCCAAGAGACTTCCCCTAAGACCCAAGAGTGGCCCTGACAAATGTCGGCTGACTCTTAGTAGTAGATAAGAACAGGCTCAATTTTGATCAACTTTGTCTTAAACTCCTGGAAGGAGAGATTAATCAAAGCATAATCATATAAGGAAGGCAATGGTTTGTAACTTGTGACATGCACTGCTTCAGTTCTCTCAAACACATAAAAATGGAAGGTTATAAAGCGAGGGTTATTATACATGAATTCCTGATAACTATCACAAAGGCTCTGCCAGCTTTACAAGTCTATTCTTTCTTTTTTTTTGACAACTTTTTTTTTTAAATTGGTTCTTTTTAGTTATACATGAGAGTAGAATTCATTTTGACATAATTATACAAGCATGGAATATACCTTATCCTAATTAGGACCCCATTCTTATGAATGTACATGATGGTGGGACTCACTATGGTGTATTCATATAAGTACATAGGAAAATTATTTCAGATTCATTCCACTGACTTTCATTTTCCTATATCCCCATCTTTCCTTCATTTCCCTTTGTCTAATCTACTAAATACCTATTCTTCCGCTGTCTCCCTTATTGTGGGTTAGCTTCCACACATCAGCTAAAGCATTCAACCTTTGGTTTTTTTGGGATTGGCTTATTTCACTTAGCATGATATTCTCCACATCCATCCATTTACTTGTGAATGTCACAAAGTCATTCTTCTTTATGATTGAGTAATACTTTTGTGTATACATAACACATTTTCTTCATCCATTCATCTGTTTCAGGGCAACAAGTTTGGTTCCATAGTTTAGATATTGTGAATTGAGCTGCTATAAACATTGATATGGCTGCATCACTGTAGTATGCTGATTTTAAATCCTTTGGAAATATCCTGAGGAGTGGGATAGCTGGGCCAAATGGTGGGTCCATTCCAAGTTATCTGAGGAATCTCCATACTGCTGTCCATAGTGGTTGTACCAATTTACAGTTCCACCACCAATGTATGAATGTACCTTTGCCCTCACATCCTTGTGAACATTTATCGTTACTTGTATTTTTGGTAATTGCCATTCTGACTGGAGTGAGATAAAATCTCAGTGTAGTTTTAACTTGCATTCTCTACTTACTAGAGATGTTGAACATTTTTGCATTATTTGTTGACCACTTGCATTTCTTCTTCTGAGAAGTATCTGTTCAGTTCTTTTGCCCCTTTATTTATTGGGTTGCTTATTTTTTTCTTTGGGTTAAGCTTTTTGAGTTTTTATACATCCAATTAACTATCTGAGGTGTAGGTGGCAAAGATTTTCACAAGTCTATTTGAAGTCAACTGGAGGCCTACAAATCTTCCTAACCTCCTACATAGGTAAGCACAATCTATTTTTCACTGGTATTATGTAATCCCTATATTTGTCTCTCTAAAAGATGTAATGCAACACATGGACATCCTAACCAGCTTTTCCTAGGGAGCCTTACATGACCAACCTAAAGTGGATCCCTCTACCAAACAATAATGAAAGAGCTCTTTTACAAATATCACATGGCACTGTAGCTCAAGAGGATATGCCATTATAAAATCTAGATGTTAATATGTTTCTAACAACTCTAAGGTTTCCAAAGTCCTAAATGACCCCCACTCACATGTCAGTGGCATGTTAAACCACGCTAACACAAATAACATGAGATGTTGTCTTCATACTTTTCAGGGACTGCCTAATAACACTATTTTCATTGTTTATGGAAAATAATGCTTTTCCATCTTGTTTATTGTCTTAACATGATCCTGGCTCTATGTGTTATGGGCCAGGCTATATGGGCAATGACCAAACAGACTCAATTTTACCCTGAGACTGCATATCATGTAAGAATTGCTTCTCCCACGGGAAAGCTCCACCTCTGTACCCATTAATAGTTACCTAGCATAACATACTTGGCAACACAAAATAGCAATTCTTATACAATGTAAAATTGTTCTGTTTGCTTTCCATTTTTCTTGGGCTATGTACCTTGTCAGAAACTGATTGTCTAGATGTTAGTAACCATTCTCTAACTTGTACTCAACTAGGGTCATTTTGACCCACTTCCCTTCTGCTTGCTTGCTGCTATGCCAACCTGGAAAGTCCTGAGGGAGATACCAATGTACCCATTGCATTGTCTCACTGACTGCCCAATCCAGCTTCTGTACCTGCTTGCTTACAGCTACGTCAACCCAGATGTAGTTTTTGCCTTTAAATATCCTAAAATTCTCAGACTTGGGGCTGTTCTTTGCAGAGACAGTATGGGTCCTGTGGGGAGTAGTTGCTGACTGGCCAGCTAAATAAAGACTCTTCAATTTGGACAAAACTGGGACTTGGTGTATTTTCTGAGTGACCTGCCCCACAACATGAATGCCTTGTCCAGTCACTCGCCAACTGCCACCATGGACCTCGGGACTGCCCTGATGTGCAAGATGCCCAAGCTCCTAATGGTCTTATACATGGAATCCCAAAACTAAGCTCTACTGGGGGCCCTGAGACAGGCCTCAGTGGGCCACCCTGACTGTCATTCACTTGTCAGTGCCCCTTTTCAACCTGGAGTAGCCAGAGCAGTCATTGCTCCTTTTCCCTAAAGCAGTTAGGGGTATTTCTTCAGAGGAGGGGATGACATGGTTCAGAGAGGCTAAGTGGCAGCCCTGGAGGGTCAGACTGTGGCAAACATGGCCCGAGGCCACATGGAGCCCACCATGCAGACACTACAAGCCAGTGCAAAGGCAAGCCAAGCCATGTCATCCTGTCATCCTTTGGAGGCCAGACCCTAGCTCTGTACACATGCCTGCTGCAGAAGCTCGCTCCACACAGATCTGTAGCCCCATCCTAAGACCTCATCCTCTGGCTTCCTGTCCTGCCATGAGGAAATGGAAGTGGGGCAGATCTGAATGAAAGTACATTTATCTTTGATTTATAAGGAAGGATGAAAGAACAATATCTTTCCTTACTAAACAGGCAGAATAAATGGAATAAATCAACAAATATAATAATAATAATAATAATAATAATAATAATAATGTAATAAATCTCAAATACTGGTTCCTTGAAAGACTAGTCAAATGGAAACCTTCATGCATTGACTAGTCAAGAAAATTGATGAAAGAAAACACAAACACAAATAAAATGGTAAATTCATTCATTTATTCAAGCAATTACTTATTTATTAGGTGCTTCTGCTATGTAAAGCACTTTTATATGGTGGGCATATAATAGTAGAAAAAAAAAAGAGACCAAACTTCATGCCCTCATAAGCCTCCAGATAGAAGTAGGTAGAAACAAGGTTGAAAATAAATAAGAAACTAAGCAGCTTGTTAGATGATGTTAGAAGTAGAGGTGCAAAATACAGCAGGGGAGGGGAGAGAATGCTAGCTAACTGTTGCAGTTCTAGACAGGATGCTGCAAGAAGGCCACATGAAGGGAGCGATAATTGAGTAAACACTTGGCAAGTAGGGAGCAGTGAATTGTGTGGACATCTGAGACAAAACTGCTTCAGAGAGAGGAAAAATCAGTGCAGAATGAATTAGGAAAAACATTACCAGAGATATAATTATAGGCAAAAATAATAAAAACATATTACAAACAACAAAATTCTAGTGAGATATGTGTTTCTAGAAATTGTTAAACTGTACTTGAAGTAGATGCATTTCTAGAAAAATAAGAAATACCAAAACATACAAGAACAAACTCTGGACATGTCAATGCAAAGCCAAAATAATCTTATAGATAATTTCTACAAAATGTTCAGAGAATGTCTGTCTGTATTAGTTTTGTAAGGCTATAGTAACAAAACCACAAACTGAGTAGCTTACAAAATAGAAATGTGTTTCTCACAGTTCAGGATTATGGCACCAGCAGATTATTATTATTATTATTTTCCCTGAGTTCTGTCTCTGGCTGACAGATTGCTGTCTTCTCTCTGTGTCCTCAAATGGTCTTTTCTCTGTGTATACATAACTCTCATGTCTCTTTCCCTTTTTATAAGGACACCCTTACATTCTATTGGATTTAAGCCACATTCTTTTGACCCCATTTAATTTTAATTATATATTTAAAGACCCTTTCTCCCAATATTGATTTTGGAGACATGACTTTAATATATGAAGAGCTTTAACATACACATTTTTTTGGGGGAAACAATTCAGTCCTTTATAATACTATTGCTTATATTTTAAAAGTTAATCAATTAAAAAGTGAAGGAGAAAACTATAGCTAGGTCATTTTAGAAACTATGTACTTTTGATGTCCTGGATTTTAAAAAGAGTATTTAGTAAATGAAAACAAAAACATGTCACCTGGAGCAATAGTTACATTGAAAGCCATCATTAACTGACCAGACTAGAAATATACTTTTTAATTTTAAAATATTGTTTTAAATCTATTTTAGGATTAATAATCCCAACAGATATAGATCCTGCTATTTCAGATACTTCATGCAAGATTTACATGGTGCTCTATAAAGCTTGGAATAACAGCAGTGAAGTATGGTCGCTTAAGAACCTAATAAATATATTTTCAGTGACTTCTTGTCTCTTAAAATAATATATGTACTTAGCTGTTCAGTTTAATTTAAAGTTAAAAAAAGAAAAAAAAAATCTCCATATTGAGATTTAATCTCACATTTTAAATATTCCTCATGGTTAAACATTGGACATGCAGTGTGACTATGTATACACTTAAATATGATTTCTTCTACAAGGTTAAAGGTTAAATTGAAGGTGAGAAGGCCAAGGTTGCTTTCCTATCAGTGAGTATATTCCAGTTTTGCTCTGGGAAAGTGTTCTAATCTCTCTGATACACAAAATGAGCACTGTGAACAAAAATATATGCCCCTTTGCCCTCTTTAATGTTGGGATTTTGCAATGCTGCCAAGGAAGAGCTTTAAGATTTTTATTGAAGTTTTATAACAAAGTAGCCAAAGTTATTCTGCCAAACTTTTTTTTTTGTATTTTACCATGGAAATTGAAAAATGGATATTACTGTTGATATGGAGTTATGAATTCAAATAAGAAATTGGTTGAATTTTGTTTGACTTATTGAAAACTGAAATGTGTATACATTGTAGAATTTATTTTATATTATTTTTCTACAATTATGAAAATCACGTGTTTGTTGAAAATACAAAAATAAAAACTCCCAATACCTAGAAATATATACTGACAATAAAAATAACAGGTGATTCCTAATTCTATGATTTTGAGATGATTGTTACCTCCTTTCACTTTTTCCTTTTGAAATTATTAAAATTGGACTAAACATATGTTTAGATATAACAATACTTTTGGATTATGATTTTGCATTTAACATTATATCATGAGAATTTTGTTTTCTTAAAATTCCTTTGAAAACTATAATTTTTAATTATTGCAACATGTTACTTCTTTGGAAAAAGCAATTTACTTAGTTTTCATTAATGTTGCTTTTGTTAACATTTAAAAATAATGTTATAAACCATTATTTAAATCTTTGCTTAAATGTTTTTTGGGGAATGAATGATCTGTCACATGAACATTTTGGGGATACCACATACATACCCTAGCAGCTAGTAAGAGCAGGAATGTTCCTGTTTAAAGATAGTCAGGCCAATATTTGTAAAATTTCCTTTTTATTTTTGCTACCAGATTTATGCCATTTAAAAAAATTATTAGTGCAGTATAGTTACACACAATAGTGGCATTCACTTTAACACGTTCATAAATGCATATCGCATAGCTTGCTTGTTACTTCCTTCTTCCCTACCTTCCTCCCTCCCTCCTTCCTCTGGGGCCTTTCCTCTACTCTATTGATCTTCCTTTTATTTATTTCTTTTTAAAGTTAGTGCATTATAATTATATATAATACTGGAATGCACTGAGATATATCCATACATGCACATAGTGTATTTTGGTCAACTTCATTCCCCAGTTCTTCCCTTTTCCTTCTTTCTTCCTTCCTCTTGCTCCCCTGCATATCACTCATTTGATTTCCGTTCTATTTTTACAAGATTTTCCATTTATTAAAACCCACCCCACCCCTTTTTGTCTCTGCCTTCTGCATATGAAAGAAAAATTTGAATCTTGGACAGTCTGAGTTTGGATTATTTCATTTAGCATAATGTTCTCCAGTTCCAATCATTTATCAACAAATGACATAATTGCATTTTTATTTATGGCTGTAGAGAACTCTATCATGTGTATATATACCATATTTTCTTTCTTTATTTATTAGTTAATAGGCATCAAGTTTGGTTCTATAACTTGACTATTGTGGATTGTGCTGCTATAAATATTGGTATGAATGAATCACTGTTGTATACTGATTTTAGTTCTTTTGGATAAATACCAAATAATGGATAGTTGGGTCATATGTTTCCATTTCTAGTCTTAAGGGATCACTATACTGCTTTCTAAAGTAATTGCATGAATTTGCAGTTCCATGAATAATGAATAAGCATACATTTTCCCCTACATCTTCACCAGTATTTGTGTTCTTGACCATTGCCAGTTTAACTGGGATTAGATAAAATCTCAATGTAGTTGTGATTTGTATCTCCTTGATTGTTAAGGATGTTGAATATTTTTTTCATATACTTGTTGATCATTCTTTCTTCTTTCAAGAAACATTTATTTAGATCTTTTACTCATTTATGGAGTGGGTTAATAGTGTTTTTGGTGTTAGGGCTTTTGAGTTTTTTTTTATATAGTCTTGTTATTAATAATACCCTGTCAGAATGGTAGCTAGCAAAGATTTTCTTTCATTCTGTAAACTCTGTCTTATCACTTGTTTCCTTTTCTGTGCAGAAGCTTTTTAATTTAATGCCATTGCATTTATTGATTCTTAGTTTTATTTCTTGAGATTTGGGAGTTTTATTAGGAAGTTAGTGTCTGTACCAATATGTTGGAGTATTATCCCTGCATTTTCTTCAAGTACTTGCAAAATTTCTGAACAAATTCTTAGGTTTTTGATCCACTTTGAGTTGGCTTTTGTGCAGGGTGAGGGGTAGGGATCTAGTTTCATTCTTCTACATTGTATATCCAGGTTTCCCAGCACAATTTGTTTAAAAAGCTACTTTTTCTCCAATGCATGCCTTTGGGATTGGATTGCTATATTTATGTGGATCTGTCTGTGTGTCTTCTATTCAATCCCATCAATCTTCATATCTGTTTTTGTGCCAGTATCATGCTACTTTTGTTACTATAGCTTTTTAGTATGATTTGAAATCAGTTATTGTGACGCCTCCAGTCTTGCTAATGCTACTCAGAACTGCTTTCGCTATTCTCAGTCTTTTATTCTTCCATATAAATTTTAGAACTGCTTTTTTTTCTAGATCTGTGGAGAACAACACTGGTGTTTTGTTGGGGATTGCATTGAATCTTTAGATTGTTCCTGGGAATATGGCCATTTTGAGGATATTAATCCTGCTTATGTATGGACACAGCAGGACTTTTCATCTTCTAAGTTTTAAGTGTTTTCTAATTTTCACTGTAGAGATCTTTTGTCTCATATTTATTTCTAAGTATTTTATTTTTAAGGGTAGTATGAATGGGGTATATTTTTTCATTTCTTTATTTGCACTCTGGAGTATACAAAGCTATAAAGTAGCAGGATACAAGATCCTTCTACTTTTCTGAATTTGTTTATCAGATCTAGATATTTTCTGGTGGAATTTTTTGGGTCTTATATTTATAGAATTAGGTCATCAGCAGATAATTTGATTTCTTCTTTTCCTACATGTATCCATTTAATTTCCTTCTCTTGATTGTTTTTTTTTTTTTTACTGAGTTTACAGAAAATATTTGCAGTTTTTCTTTATTCAGCATGATGTTAGCTTTGGGTCTATCCCTAGTTTCTTCAATGTTCTTAACATGAATGGGTGCTGAATTTTGTAAGTCTTTTTTTTTATCTGTAGAGATGATAACATGATTTTTGTCCTTGACTGAAATTGTGAAATAAATTACATTTATTGATTTATGTGTATTGAACCATCCTAGCATCCCTGGGATGAATCCAATTTGATCATGATGCAAAATCTCAGTATGGTTCTAAAATTTTTTTCTATTTGTTCTTTTTAGATATACATGATAATAGAGTGAATTATGTCTTCTTAGTATGTTTTTGAATGTGGCTTGTTAATATTTTTTAAAAGAATTTTGCATCTCTGTCCATCAAGGATATTGGTCTGTAGTTTTCTTTCTTTGATATGTCTTTATCTGGTTTTGGTATCAGGGTGACACTGGCTTCATAGAATGGTTTTTGGAGTGCTCCATTCTTTTCTATTTTATGGAATAATTTGAGAAGAATTGGCATTATTTCCTCTTTAAAGGCCTGGTAGAACTCAGTTGAGAATCCATCAGGTCCTGGGCTTCTTTTTTGGAAAGCTATTTATTGCTGCTTATTGATTGGTACTGGTCGGTTTAGGCTTTCTATATCCTCTTGGTTCAGTTTGGGTAGGTCATATGTGTCTTAACATTTGTCAATGTATTTTATATTTTCCAAATTATTAGAATTTAAGTTTTCAAAATAGCTCCTAATGTTCCTCTGCATTTTAGAAATGTTTGATAATATCTCCTTTTATCCTCTTTAACTTTTGTCAATTTGGGTCTTCTCTCTTTTTCTTTTGGTTAATTTGGTTAAGGATTTACCATTGTTGCTTATCTTTTTAAAGAACAAACTCTGTTGCATTGATCTTTTGTATAATTTTTTTATTCTCAATTTTATTAATTTCAATTCCAATTTTAACTTCTTTCTGTCTTTACTGTCTTTTAAAAAAATCAGTTTGTTCCTGGTTTTCTAGAGCCTTGAGATTTAGCATTAGTTTGTTTATTTGGAATATTTCTGTTTTTTTTTCCCTAACATAGGCACTAATGCTATAAACTTTGTTCTCAGAATGCCCTTCATGGTGTCCAAGAGATGAATTGCTATATTTTTTGATTATAGGAACTTTTAAAATTTCTCTTTTCATTTATTCTATGATCCATTCCTTATATAGAAGAGTAATGTTCAATCTCCATGTGTTTGTGTTTATTATATTTTTTTCTTGCTATTTATTTCTAATTTCATCCCATTATGTTCTGATAAAATGCATAATACAATACTAATTATTTTTATTTGCTGAGTGTTGATATGTGACCTATAATATTGACTATTTTGGATATAGTTTCATGAGATACCAAGAAGAAAGTGTATTTTGCTGTTGTTGGATGACATATTCTATAGATGGCTATTAGGTCCATTTGATTTTTTAGTATTACTTAGGTCAGAGGTTTCTTTATGGGATTTTATTTCCAGATTACTTCTCTATTGGTAAGATGGGTTTATTAAAGTTTATTAAAGTATTGAGGTATATATGGGACTTATTTTCAAGAAGTTCTTGTTTAGAGTTAATAGGTGCCCCAACATTTGGATCATAAATATTTACCTTCATATCTTCTTGTTGGATTGTTCCCTTTCACAGTATGTAATGACCTTCCTGGTCTTTTCTGACTAATTTTTGCTTGAAATATGCTTTGATATTGGTCTTTTTAAGCTTTCTAAATCCTTTTGGTTCAATTTGGGTATGTCAGGTATGTGTCAAAATTTGTGAATATCATCAATATCTCAATATTTGTCAATATGAGAATAGCTACTTCTGCTTATTTTTGAACTCCATTTGCATGAATTATCTCTTTCCTTTCTTTTACTTTTAGTCTATAGATACCTTTGCCTAAAAGATGTCTCTAATAAAGAGCATACAATTGGGTCTTGTTTTTAAAATCCATTTGTCAGTCAATATTTTAATTGGAGAATTGAGATTATTTACATTCAAAGTTTTTATGAAGAGAAGTTCATTGTTTCCCTTTGGTTTGTTTCATGGATTTAATTCATAATTTTCATTTACTTAATTGTTCTTCTAGAGAACTTTATTCACATGAGAACTTTGAGGTTTTATTTTTTGAGTTTTCCTTGGTCAGCATTTCTTTGAATATTTTCTGTATTGTTAGATTAGTGGTCATGGATTACTTTTTTATGTTTATCATGTAAAGTATTTATTTCTTCTTAAATTCTGAATGATAGTTTTGCTGTACTGGTAATCTTGGCTGGCAATTGTTTTATTTTATAGCTTGGATTATCTAATTCTAAGACCTCCAAGGTTTTCAGAGTCTGAATTGAAAAGTTAGGAGTGAGCCTCATTGGTTTACCTCTAAATGTGATCTAATGTTTTTCTCTTGTGTTTTTAATATTCCATCCTCATTCTCTATGTGATGCATTTTGATTTTGATGTGTCTTGGAGAGGTTCTTTTAAAACATTGTCTCTTTGGGCTTGTATAAGCTTCCTTGAGAGAATTCTGAATGCCCTTAGTCTGTATTTCTATGTCATCTTATGTCATTAGCAATTAATAAATCATTGATTTGCATTATGTGAAACCTGTACAGTGAGATTTGCTTTTGGGAACCCTGTGGTGTAAGGGTTCTAGGGGAATGCCCATTTGCAGCATGACTCCTGTTGATAGGAAAGTTCTGTGCTTGTCATGAAATTCACTAGTTCAAAAGCTTTGGTTTCATATCCCCTCTGGCTGGAGGTAGAAGAGATGGGCATAACCTGCTAAGCCCCAACCATGTTGTTTTTCTCAACTTCATCCTGTTTACCTCAAGAAGTTTTTTTTTTTTTCACACTGAAACCCTTTAATACTCACACCTATAAAATAAAGTGTGGGTTTTTCTTCCTTTTGTTAGATCCAGTCTTCAAGAACTGGATTATTCCATCAGGTCCACCCCGTTTTTCACTTATTTCCATAAATTTAAGACTTTATGTCTTAAATTTCTCAATAACTTTAATATTTCTAATCTGACTCACCACCCTAGTTCAGGAAAACTGAGTAAATGTCACTCAGGTTGTGATAATCTTCTATCCTGGTGACTCTTAAGTTTGGTCTCTTAATGTTGTACCAGAGTCCTTGTATATTCTGATTATATTTTTGTAATTTTCCTTCACTGTCTACTGAGTGTTCCAATTAAAACCATGGCAGGAGAGGGGTAGGAATTGATGGCTGTCAGAAAGGAGAAATAAAAAATAAAAGGAATAAAATAAATAGGGGAGGGTGAGATAGAGGGGGGAAGAGAGAGAGAGAGAGAGAGAGAGAGAGAGAGAGAGAGAGAAGAGAGAGAAGAGAATTTGGCGATCAGAAGGGAAAGAAAGGAGAGAGAGTAATAAGAGAATCAATCCTGAGGTTCTGATTTCCATGTAATCAAATCTGTTGGTGATATTTTCATGTGAATTTTTTAAAAATATAATTCATGTGTCTTTCAATTGCAAGAGTTTTAATTGGTTTCTTTTTAGAATTCCTATCTCTTGATTAAAATGGTCTTTCACATTATATATTTACTCTCTTAATTCATTTCTTAGATCTTCTTTTAGTTAAATTAATAATTTTAATAGTAAATTTCAAATTCTCTCTATGGAATTTCAACCTTTCCCATGTCTTTGTGTTCTTTTGTTGGGGGATTGTAATACTGTGGGAGACCTGTTTACCTATTTTTCTCATGTTTTTAGAGGTCGTGGGTTTGCACATATGTTGAGATGGATTTCTCTGTCTCTTTTGTGAGGATATCTTTTCGTATGTAGCTGTCTCTTTTTAAATAAATTTTTTGTTGTTGGTATCTCTTAGCTTCAACACAGGCTCAGTATAATCTAAGTGTTTCCACTACCAATTCCTCTTGGTTTGGTGCTGTAGAATTGCTGATTTAATTCCCTCTTGGAAAACTGCTTTAATGTTGTGGGTTCCTCTGAGCATTTTTTTTTTTTTTTGAAAATTTTCTCTGATTTGACTGTAGGAGTAGATGTCTAACTGTGGGACCAAGTTACCCACCTCTAGTCATTAGTTGGGGCCTAGTCATTTGTTTTTGTTTTTTTTTTCTTTCCATATTATATGTGTTAACGTATTTTTGAAGTTTGTGTGTGGAGCAAACTGTACTGTTACTTGGCTGTCATGGGTGTATCACAGCAGCAGAATCTCTGCCTTGTGAGCTCATAGTGTTCCATTGGCTTCCCAGCCTCTCTCAGAACAATGGGGGGAAAAGCAACAGAAACAACAATAGTGATCAATATATAGCATTAAAATAAATGTCCAGTGCCTACTATGATATGTACAACATTAATTACCACAAAATGAGGAACGCTGGTGTCAGTATTTAGCAACAGTAATAACTATAAGCAACCAGGAGCTAAATCTAGCATTAAAGTGTACTGCCAGTGTCAACCATGCCCAACAGAGTACTAATAACTGCATAAACACGGATGGTGGAAGCAGGAATTATAGAAACTAAATAGTTCTATAAGAGAGTAAAAATTACAGTTCATTAAGAGAAAAGAAAATGGGGTTGAAGGGAAAAGAATGTTTGGAATATTCAAAAGGAGAAAAGAAGTGAAGCAGGAGAGGGGTGCTAGTGATGGCTATCAGGAAGGAGGAGTAAAAAATAAAAGGAATAAAATAAATGAGAGGGAGAGAATGAGAGAAAGAGAAAGAGAGGGAGGAGCAGGAGAGAAGTGGAGAGAGAGAAAAACAAAAGCATTTGGCTATCAGAGGAGAAAGGAGAAAGAGAGAGAGAGAGAGAGAGAGAGAGAAATGAGAGAAACAAAAGAACAAACAAAAAGTCAAACCAAAACAAATAAATAAAATCCCTAACCCTCTAAATTTGAAACAAGGCAAAATATCAAATGAGTGAAGAAAGGAAAGATTGATAACAATGAATAGAAAAAACATTCACATATACCTATGTATCTATGTCAGCACAGTAAGAACATACACACACAATGGAAAAAAGAAAAAATGGAACAAATCTTGATATAAACGACGGGATTGACTCCACTCTGGTGATCACAACTGTTGAGAAGGATGGATACTCACTGCCTATGCCACAATGCCCCCTTTTCCATTTCTTCTTTGATCGTGTACTCTTTCAGGAAGGCAAAGACGGAGTATAGTAAAATCCATCCTCTGGGTTGCTCACTGAACTGCTAAGCTGGGAAGGCCTGGGACTGAAGCTGGTTGTAATAGCTCTCATCTTTCCTTCTCATCAGTATAAGGTAGGAAAGAATAGGAAGCAGTGCTAATTGGAGTTTTGTCTGGGGAAACTAGATAGATGTAGTCCCAGAGCAGGGCCAATGCAGAGTTCTTCATGTGAAATTCTCACAGCTAGTGTTGAGCTCTGATTGACTTTTGGAATCTTGTCAGGTGGTAATGCTGTAGAGGGAATAGCTCTATGCACCCTATTGCCAGGCAGATGCTCATCTCTACTGGGCACCTGGATCTCAGGAACCTCCTGAGAATTTGTGATTAACCCTGGGAAGATCTTGCACACTCCATTTCCCACATATGTGGGCTTCCCAGGTCAGAGCCTGAGTGCCAGTGTGCCCACTTACGCAGTGTGTGTGGGTTGTCTCCAGCTCATCCTGAAATCCACCAGACCCAAAGAGAAAGCAAACTGCACTTTGCTCTCTGTACCTGACATGATTTCCCTTGGAATCAGGCAATCTTTCTGTTCCCATTTCAGTTGCACCTTGGCAGGTACACTCTAGACCTCATTACAGGTGCCTGGAGGAACACTTGGTATGAACTCCTGAGCTCCCACAGCAGAATACTGATGCCTGGCTTCCCAAGAGGGCTCCCCATCTCTGCTCTTTGTTTGCTGGTGGAGTGCTTTTCACACTTGTTCTGCTACTTTGGATTAGTTAAGATCAGACTGTTTCTCTGTTCCTCTGTTTCCCCTGTGCCAGTTTTTTTTTTTTCTTTTGTGGTTTTTCTCTTTTCTTCTACCTATGTCACTTCTCCCTTATGTAATGCACTGGCACGGTTGTTGGTTTTTTTTTTTTATTTAGAGAGAGAGAGAATTTTTAAATATTTATTTTTAGTTTTCAGTGGACACAACATCTTTATTTTATTTTTATGTGGTGCTGAAGATCGAACCCAGAGCCCCGCTCATGCCAGGCGACCGCGCTTCCGCTTGAGCCACATCCCCAGCCCTGACCTTTATATTCTCTATAGGTAGCAGTATAGCAGGGCTTCAGGGTCAAGAAGAATAAATAAAGTAAATTTAAATGTATGATCTATTCGTGTCTGCAAATAATTTTACTTGTAAACAAATGCCAATGCATTTAAATTTTTTTTTCATTGCTGCATTTATTTTGTGGATTAAGTAATATAGGAAATGAACTCAAATTTATCAAAGAAACTTATAGTCAATTAAAAAATGAGATACTGTAAAACAGCAATTTGGCCTTATCATAGCAGTTCTTATCAAATATTATTCCTTTCATTTTGTGAAAAATTATAACTCTCTGGATCAGGAAAAAATCATTTAAATAGAAATAATTTCCCCAATGTTCTGATGTCCCTCTCTTTGTTTTTTTCCCCTCCATATTTTGAATTATTTTGTCATGGTGCATACCACTACAAACTCAGGCCTATCACCAGACCAGGTTCTTTTAGAGATTCATATTATGCTGCTGTCATCATCTCTTTGAATGTTCATCTTCAAGACAGCTTCTATTTAGCTAATGGCATGCTTTTTTCCCCTTTAGTTTAGGCCTCCCTTCAGTGAACCAAATATTGAATATATTACCCCATTTCCACAATTTCCAATAAGGACATGTACTCAATCATAAATATGCTAGGTTCATTTACTAGAGCTAATAAATGAATAAATTTACTGGTACAAGGATAAATAAGTAGACTAGCAAGAGAAAAACTACTTCATAAACAGCTAAGTGATTTTTTTTTTTGCACTGCTTACATAGAAATAAATACAGTTTCAGGTAGCATTACTCAGAAAACTTTAGTATACATTTCTATATCCCAATAACTCAATTTTCCTTTGTAACAAAATCAGTAGAATTTAAAGTTCTCTTTCAATTTATTTTCACACAGATAGAACTTAACAAAATTATAAATTTAGAATTTTCTCCAGTAGAATTAACTTTATCTTATAACTTTCATTTATTTAATAAGGGAATCTAAAGAAGTAATTATAGGACAGATAACAAAATAGAAATTGAATTATGTTGTAATTATTATTCTATGCACCACTGAGAGTTTTATTTGTAATTAAAATTTAAACTAGTGAAATAGAATGCTGTAAGTTTGATACATTTATTTCAAATGCTCAAATTTTAGTGCTCATATGAAATATTTTATGGGATTTACATAATTTCTATAAAGTTGAAATATGCTGATTTTTCAAGGGCACTTGTTTGTTTAAAACTACAGAATGAATCCAGGGAAACAAAGATATAATTTAGTAGGTGCATAAATTGTACTTTCTGCAGATGTTTGGAATTTATTAAAATTAGTTACTGATTAATCATTTACATAAAATATTTGCATATCAAACTAAAACCAAATGATAGAAGTTATCTGTTAGGTAGATAAAAGGTATCAAACAATCATGCTTTTTTGGTTCTTCAAGAATTTATAAGAAATTATAGCCATTTGCAGTTCTATTGTGAAATCATCAACATTTCATAATTGTTATTAATCTCATGAAGTATTTTGAGCTGATATTATAAAAACTAATATAAGCAAATGCAATAGATTCAGTGGGATGCTATTTTAACCATTCTATTTTAGAAGTCTAGTCAGTTACAATCTGCATTCTCGTGAGAAGTGGATCAGTTATTATTTCCTACATTGCAATGGAGATTTTTAAAATTTGTCAGCATATTGCCATATTCTTGTAAGGGACTAGGACTTTCTGTTAGTGATTTTTTTTAACCTCCTAGTCCCTTAACAGAAAGTCAGTGTGTTACACTGATGATACTATAATCATTGCCTCTTTAGAGAAAGATAAAGATGAGTAAAGAGTCAGAGTCACCAAGATGAAAAACAGAAGCTGGCTGATAAATACAATAAAATTTAAGGTCTAGCCCAACTTGTGAAATTCCTAGAAATTACGTGGATGGGAGCAACCAGAGATAGTTCTTCTACTATGAGAAATGAGTTATTACTTTTTAAGATACTGGCAGTAGGCAAGAAGTTTAGTGATTAGTAGAGCTGTTTTCATTTTGTAGTAATCATATTTATTTATTAATCCTTCTGGCCCAGTCCACAAAGTCCCTGGGAAGAAATCTAAATTTGAGCGGGCTGTGCAGATCTAAGTGTTACAGATATATCAAGGATGGAGGTACTGACAATTCACTAATATCTCTTGATTCATTTGGTTAGGTAACATTCAAATTATCTGTAACCAGTACATACACAGATTATAAAAATTTGCAGAATCAAACATGGATATTGAATTTTCTTTCAAGTTGGCTCAAAAGCTGCCAAGTTTTGGTTACATATAATTAGAGAGAATAGTGACTTGAGATTCCTAGTACTGAAGGCCATCAGAAAATTCCAAGGACAGAAATACTGATCATACCACGAGTAATATTAGAAATACATTTAAATAGGAAGTGTATAGCACAGAAAAGCTTGTTTGCAAAGCAGAAATGGTATATTAGAAGGATGTTGAGGGGACTTCAGAAAGAGCCCAGTGCTTATGTTGTCAGTTGCTTTACTGATTATAGAACAAAAATGAGAGTCCACTAAGAATATGCTCTGAAGATTGTGATTCTCTCCTGGGAAAGGAAAAGGTGGTTTTAATGACTAGACCGAAGATCCACTTAGAGGATGTCAGGGGCACTTTGTTAAACCTTGAAGAACAACGTAAGTACAAGTTTGCACAAGGGCCATAGCAGTATAGTTAACAGGGGAAGAAGAATTAGGCCTCTACCATCAGGTAGGTGTGTGGATATTCATGGACTGTTGTGCATTAATCAAAGACTTTGCTGCATGGTTAGACATAGGTACTAAGTGACTGAACAATAAAGAAAACACACTTGTCCTCTTACAGAAAGACTTAAAGTGGGGGGACACAAATCCTGTCAAAAACAAAACCCAAACTTCCAGGACCACTGGCATCTATATAAGATATAGACACCTAGAAAAACCATCTTTACCTTATATCAAGAAAAAAAGATTATTCTCAAGTCTTAACTTTTCTTGAACTCTTTTAAGAGATGATGTTGCATGAAAACAAACAACCTAAAATGAGAAGAAAGACAGGTACTTCTGTGCAGAGATTGGGTATAAGGGTGGATTCACTTATGTAAAAGCACAAGAGGAAGACAGGTCTACTGTGTGAGTGGATAAGAAGAATTCATTATGATTTTCAATAAATTTCCAAAGGATGGTATAATAGAAGTTTTGGAAGGTGAAGATGATTCACACTTGCAGGTGACAATATAGCCTGTTGGCAGGGCAGATAGTGGCTATAGCTTTCTTTTTGGATGCATTCCTGAAGAATATGGCAACCACCGAAGTAAGAAACAGATGACGCTCCCTCCTGCTCTTGGCTTCTCACCTAAGAAAGGAATGTCCTAAAATGCTAGGGAAGAGCATAAAACTCTATTGCCCCAGTGAAGTAAGATGTCTCCATTGTAGGTGGATAAAGAATAAAGCGAAAAGAATCAAATTGCATAGGAAAGCCTTAAAGCTTAGGTTGGAGAACAAATTGCATAAAGCCACCAACGAACCATTTCCAGCCTAGAATGAATAGGAATTTAACAAGAGTGATGAATTAAGGTAACCATAGCAATAAAAATATTCAAACTGAGTACAACTCTTTTCTGCAATAATGATCCTAATGAAAGAAATGACATATATCCCAGGATATATATGACTACTTTTTTGTAGACTATGTCTTACAAATGATGAAAAATTAAGGAACACACCCACCAAAAAAAAAAATCAATGAAAAAAGTATCTCTCTGTCACAAGATAAAGCATCTTACTGAATGTAACTCAGAGATGACACAGGTCTTAAAAATATCAGACAGGGCATTTAAAATAATTGTGGCTAATATTAAGACAAATGAGAAGATGGAAAACCTGCATAAACAGATGATAAATAAGAGCAAAGAAATAAAAATAACTATAGACTGATGTGAAAATGCTAGAAAAGATTTTTTTTCTTACAGCTCACTTTATAAAACCACTAAACCACATTTCAGTAAACTGAGATCATAATTGGAACAAGTTATGCTCCATCCATGTCTGTAAAATATGTCAAAATATACTCTATTATAAAGTATATCTTGACAGAACAAATTTTTAAAAATTAAAAAAACAGATGTTTTAGAAATGTCTATCATTTAAAAACAGTTATAATAATGCAAAGTATTGAATTTTGTACATGATTTTACATTTATAGAGAACATATTTTATTATATCTTTAAAAGGCAAAGTTCATGAAAGCATTATGTTTTATTGTAGATTTGGTTAAAATAAATTTAGTTTTAGAAAACATGTTTTATTTATTTACTTATTCTAATTTGTTATATATGACAGCAGAATGCATTACAATTCATATTACACATATAGAGCACAATTTTTCATATCTCTGTTGTATGTAAAGTATATCCACAC
Organism: Marmota marmota marmota; assembly: GCF_001458135.2. NCBI lineage: Eukaryota > Metazoa > Chordata > Mammalia > Rodentia > Sciuridae > Marmota > Marmota marmota. The sequence goes on along the minus strand of NW_026000211.1, from coordinate 5,822,825 downwards.
TATTCATGTCTTCATACATATACTTAGGATAATGATATCCATCTCATTCAACCATCTTTTTTACCCCTATGCCCCTTCCGTTTTATTCATGTCTTCATACATATACTTAGGATAATGATATCCATCTCATTCAACCATCTTTTTTACCCCTATGCCCCTTCCGTTTGCCTCCTGCCCCTTTTCCCTACCTAGAGTTTATCTAATCTTTCCATGCTCCCCCTCCCAACCGCACTATGAATCAGCCTCCTTATATCAGAGAAAATATTTGGCATTTGGTTTTTTGGGACTGGCTAACTTCACTTAGCATCATATTCTCCAACTCCATCCATTTACCTGCAAATGCCATGATTTTATTCTCTTTTGTTGCTAAGTAATATTCCATTGTGTATATATACCACATTTTCTTTATCCATTCATCTACTGGGGCATCTAGGTTGGTTCCCCATTTCTCTACAGAGAGAAAAGATTCTGTTCACTCATATTAACATTATCCTGGAGGGTCTAAGCAATGAATAAGAAAAAGAACTGGACATATAGTTAGAAAAATAGGTAAAATGTCTGTCATTCAGTTTCAACATTATTGTCTTTGAGAAAATTCCAAAGAATCTAAAGTTAGAATAAAAAAATGCAATTGTACCTTCAAGTACTACTAATGAACAATTGGAAGTTGAAATAATACCCCCACCATTTATGGTAACAATAAAACCCTTCAAACACATAAACAAATCTGCCAAAATATTTGTAAGATATTTATGCTAGTAAAATAATGATAAAGAAAAAAAAGATTGAAATGAGCAGAGAGGTATACAGTACTCATGTATTAAAACATTTAATATTGTTACGATGTCAAATATCCCGAAATTTCACATTGATCTAAAGAGTTAATAAAATCCAAGTCAAAGTCATGGCATTTTTAAAGAAGTAAATAAAAGTGTGTAAAATTTATAGGAGGATGGCAAATGAACTGCCACAGCAAACACTGTTTTGCAAAGGAAAAACCAAAGTTGGAGGTTACATGCTACCTGATTTCAAGAACTTATGTAAAAAGTTATAGAAACAAGCTCAGGGTAGTATTGGCCAAAAAACAGACACATAGAATATAACTAAAATGAGAATCCAGAAATAGACTCACATATAAATAGTTGAGATTTAAGAGACAAATATAATGGTCTTAAAAATATGCTAGGATGGGTCTACAACCATGTGAAAAATAAAATGAAAGAAAAAAGAACATCCCATATATAATTTTTAACTTAAGCAAATCTAAGATGTACACCTGGGTTGAAAACCACTGATTCTTATAAGCCAATCAAAAAGTAAAATTTATTGGTTATTATTTATTATACATAATAATGGGTTTTACTGTAGTATTTTTCTACATGCACATAACATAATTCCATCAGTTTCATTCTCCAATATTTCTACTTTTCTTCCCCTCCTCCCTCCCCCTTGTCCCCTTCCTTGCCTCTACTAATTTTCTTTATGTTTTCATGAGATTCCTTTTCTCTCTCTAGGTTCCACATTTAAGAGAAAATATATGACCCTTGGCTGTAGTTTAACTTATTTCTCTTAAACTGATGTTCTTTAGTTCTATCCATTTACCAGAAAATTTTATATACATGTCTATCTATGTCTATCTCTATCTATCTGTCTATATCCCATTTTATTTATTTATTCTTCTATTGATGGACACCTAAGCCAATTCCAAAACTTAGATATTAAAAATACAAGTGCTGCTATAAACAGGGGTATGCTTGTATTTCTATGGTATACTGATTTCTTTTTTTTTTCTGTAAATATTGAGGAATGGTATAACTGGACCTTATGGTGATTCCATTCTTGGTCCTTTGAGGAACCTCTACATGTATTTCCATGGTCACTGTACTAATTTACATTTTTGCTATTAATATATGAGTTATTATCCTCTGTATCTTTGGCTAGATCTACTGTTATTTGTATTCTGCCATTGTAATTGGAGTGAGAGGAAATCTCGGTGTGGTTTTGACTTTCATTTCTTTGGTGGTTAAAGATGTCAAATATTTTTTCCTATATATGTTAGCCATTTGTCCTTTTCCATTTGAGAAGTGTCTATTTAGTTCATTTGTCCCTTTCTTGATTGAAAGCCCCAAAACTCTTTGCCACCTGTTTTAAGTAACAAATCTTTTAATTCATTCATTTATAGCCAGATAGTTATTAAACTATCTATAGATAATTATCCTATTTTTCAGGGAGCCATTCCTATAAATTTATAGATTCTATATTTACCATAAATAATTCTAAGTAAAAATATCTCAATCATCACGTTTCTAAGGCAAGGATTCTCCTCCTAATAAGTATTACTTGTTCACTTACCATATAGTCTCTATTTTCAATTGGATCAATTTATCTCACTTTATTCCTTCTCAAAATTGTCCTCTAGATAGGGTGATGAAATGCATCAGAGTAACTGCTTTACCTCTTCTTTTTCACATTCCTATAAAAGTCTATTAGGATACTGTTTCAAAAGGAGTTCATAAAATTTTTGTTTGTCTGGAAATTATTTTATTATGTTTAATATTGATTTATAATATTTGCAGATAATATTCCAGAGAATTTGAGACTCAAAAATTGTTTTTATTATTCATTTATTTTTTGCTTTTTTTTAAACTTCCTTAGTTATTTGAATCCACTGCTGCTTTGTATTCTGGGAGAAAGAGTTACAGTTGTGAAATAGGATAATAGTCTTATTTTCATTTCATTTCAGTTAATCTTATTTGCTTTCTGGAAATTTTAGGCAATTTTATGTATCTTTAATGTTCTGGTAAGAGATAATGGCATGAGCCTTCTGTGGTTTGGCTAGTCATCCCTCAAAGTTCCATGTGTTAAAGGCTGGAATAGTGGAAATTTTAAGGTTAGGCCTAGTGTGAGGTCTTAAGTCCCTTGGGGTACACCCCTGAAGAGTACCATGGAACACTGGTCTCCTCCTTTTTCTTTACTTTCATATTCTGGCCATGAGGTCAATGGGTTTGCTCTATCACCTGCTATGGCCATGATGTGCTATAATCCCCACCAGTGGCCTAAAAGTAGTAGGTCAACCTGATCATAGACTGGCATCTCTAAATTTGTGAGCCAAAATAAAACTTGCCTTTTTATAAGTTGATTCATCTAAGGTTTTGTTACATTAATGAAAAGCTAACACACCCTATGAAAGAAACATTTTCTCAATGCTGTTTAAAATAGCATTTAATATTTTAAAATAGCAATTAATATTTTTATATTCCTCATTTGTCTTTGTTATTCTAACTTCAATTCTCCAAATTTTCCTGATGATTTTTTTTTTTTGCATTTGCTGATGTGTTTTTCCACATTTATCTGGTCACCCATGGTAGAGCAAGTATTAAGATGTGCAAGGATTATAACTTCTTAATTTTGTTCTAATTGAATTCAGCATTCATATCTTAGGCATTGCAGAATATTCTCTTTTTTCTATAGCTGTAAATGAAGTCTGAGGGACTTGTGTAGTGCTATGACATTTGGATGAAGTTGGCAAAGATGCTGTTATTTTTCTCTCTCTATGCTGTGTATGGCTATATGTCATAATGTCTAACTGGTATCCAGTCATTTGTTCGATGGTGTCTTTGTTGATTCTACCTTGTCCCAATTGAGGGCAACCTTCATGTCCACTTGTTCTTTCTCAGATGGCTTCTATCACCCCTACAGGAACAAGGGACTATCACTCTCCGCCAGTTCTTCTAAACTCAATGGTCAACAAACTTGAAGTACATTTCTGAAGTTAAAAGAAAACATGAAATTAAAAATATTAACTCATTTCACCTCAAAGGCTCATTATATTTTCCCTAATATTGAATGGCATAACAAAGAAAACATGTTATTCATGCATGTTGTGCACAAATTGCACCCCATTGTGAGTATTCACTTTTGTCTAGCAGGACCAAAAAGAAAAAAATAAAATAAATTTTACATTTTTTTCAATCTGTATTATAGAAACTTCTAAAGAATGTGTAATTTAAACAGTGAAGTAGAGAATTGGTTTGGTAGGAAAAAAATCTGAAAACATTTTCAAAAAGAGTTGTTAATGCTGATCATCCATAATTATCTTTACTGGAATTTTAGACCATGAGATGATTTAAATAATTTTTTCCTTGAATGATCTATTTTCATACATGCATGATATTAATTTTTATAGTATTTTGATAAAGCATAAGATTTAAGAAAGACACACTGAGCAATATTATATTTTATTTTGAACAGACTCTATATGATGGTAATATTTAATCTGCAGAGGCAAACTAAAGGTGGAAAAATGAATGTTCACAAATATCCACAAGATGTTATTTGCCCTCAAGGAGTAATTGCTTTCTATTTATGTGGATTACTATGGGATTTTGCTCTTTGTTGACTTATTTAGCTTTTTTCTTCATATGTATATATATTTAGTAACTAGTATTTTTTGATAGATTTTCTAGATACAAGAATAGATTTTAGTTAAGACAACATATGCTGTTTCTAGTGCATTAAATTCAGACACGTTAAAATCTGGGGATGTGCTGAGGAAAACAAAATGCTATTAAAGTTCCTGTGTCTCTGTGATATCCCCAGGGAGATTTCTCTCAGCTGAAAAGTGAGCTTTCACAAAGCTACTTCTAAAGCCATTCAGCGTCTTGCCTCCTGTTAATGGAACTTTAGTGGAAATAAAACCTAATGCATGAGGCAAAACAACAACAACAAATTTCTGTTCAAAACCCTCAAAGGGATAAAGTATAAATATTAAAAGAAATACAAAGAGTGTATCAATGCTTATTAATAATTTGAAATTTATGTTACATATGAGGTAGGATTTAATACAGAAAAGAGAATGCCAAATTTGGTTGTGGCTATATAGTGTCATTTTTATGACAATTAAAATAGATAATTTCATGTTAATTTGTGAACCCAGCACTCTTCTGTGGAAAACAACAGAATATGGGTTGGAAGAAATTCGTATGTGAACAATGAATTATTAGAGAGAAGCTGTCTGGATTATTCCAGAATACTACAACAGCTAATTGTAAATCAAATCAAATCCTCTTCCTGAAAAAGGCAATAAAATTTTAACAAATGACTAACTTAACTAAAAACAAATTTATCATTTTCATGAACAGAGATCTCCTTTGATAGTGATAGTTGAGATTTGTTCTAATTTTCTGTATGCCAGGAACATAAACAGGAACTAGGATATTTGTGGGTCAAGTAATAAAGAGATAGTTGAGTCACAAATTGGTACAAAGAACAATTGTGTTTCATCATCTATTTGTATTAATTTTGGACAAATTAATTTGCTTTATTGGCTTTATTGCCATCTGTGAGAACAGATATGCTTCTAAGTTTCTGGAGGGTTTTGTTAAATGAAAGACATAGGTGTTAGCAAAGTATTTAGACAATGCAATGCCTGGAACATAAATTAGCTTTTAACATTTATTTCAAGTTTTGAAATAGATGTCTTTAATTTGCAACAGAGATATAATGAGTGCTCATTTCTTAACTGTCATTTTGGCGAAATGAAAATCGTTTTCTGAAACATTAAACAATGTAAGATTAAACACACATTTTGGGGGACGGTATATCTTTGAATTAGAAAGATAGGGCTTTTTATTTTCAAATATGACTTTGCTTGGGAAATATTGGAAATTGTTTTTTGGTATTCTCTGTTTGGGTGCTTGTTAATGTCCCCAATATTTCAGATACCTCCATCTATGTGAGTCAGTTACCTATTTTCCTTCAAATTGAGTGTTTCTTTGAATTTTCCAACAATTGCAGTCTCAAATTAAGGAGTTTTCAGAAAATGATAAAATATACCACTTACAAAAAAGAAAAAACAAAACAGTAACAGAAAGAAACAAATCCTTATGAATCTGACAATGTTTTGAAAATTTACTTACTGAAGCCTTGGTCTATTGATAAATGGATCCTAAATCACAGGAAATTTGACCATCAATTATTCATACAATAATTTATTATGCTAAGGAATAGGAAACTATTCTGAGAAAAGTCATAAAACAATATTTCTTGCACCAAAAAAATGAGTGTGAGTAATTGTCTCAACCTTGTTTAAACTGAATTCAATAACATTAAATTTTTACGTGATAAGAAATTAGTGTTGCAACCATGAAATTCCCCTTCACTTCTGAAAACATGGCAGAATAGTTTTGCTTTAAAGTATATTTGATTTATAAATATATTCTTCAGTTTTTAAAAAGTCATTTATTTTTTAGTTGTAGTTGGACACCATATCTTTATTTTATTTATTTATTTATATGTGTTGCTGAGGATCGAACCAAGGGCCTCTCATGTGCTAAGTGAGTGCTCTATCACTGAGCTACAACTCCAGCCCGTATTCTTCAGCTTTTGTAAAAATATTTTTCTTAAGATTATGATTTATAGTAGCAGGGCAAAATGATGTGAAAATAAACTAAAAAGGTAAGAATTTAATTAAAATATAAAAGAATACTACGAGAAAGTTAAGCTTACAAAATTCACCATTAATCATGAAATAAGAGAAATTCCTCAGTTTCCACTTCTCCAAAACAATGAGGAATAGTACCAGTTTCATAGTTATTGAGAGAATTGAATTCATAAATCACTATAAATGTGCTTTATGGCCAGTATGTAACTTTAACTGCTATTTTCATTTTTTTCAAAAACAAGTAAGCTTTGTCCCTATTTATTGCATTCCTTCTATAGATATTAATTGGGATTATTTAATTAGGAAGAATTATTGCTTTATTTACTTTTATTTTCTCATTATGGATACATGGATATTTATTGCATTCTTTTGATAAATCTAACGCAAGTGTTACTTTTTCATTTGTTCAAATTGTTCTAGCTTTGGCCACTAGAAGATTGCATATGCATTCCTTAGAATGCCCCCATCCCTTGTATTTCTTTTTAAGAATTTTAGTGCTTCCTTTCTTTTTGTTACCACAGGATGTTCCAGCACCATCATATATTTTTTATTATTTCCGCTGTGAGTTCCTAAAACAGCCATTTCTCCAAGGAACTCTGGTTCCATTTACTAAGGAGTTGTATTTTAAAATAATTCATTACAATCTGGGTATTTGTTGCTTATCAAGTACCTGAATGTTGGAGGCAGATTTGTTATATTTATAATCTGTTCCTTGTTCCAATCACCAACAAATCATTCTTGTGGATTTTCTCTGTATGTAACATGATGTTTTCTATCACTGTTACTTTTAGAATGTGTACTGATTTCATCAATAACTTTTAGTTGGATAATGATTGGGGTGACAACAATGGGTATTTTTGTCAGCTTTCTCATTGCTGTGACCAAAAGACCAGAAAGAAACAATTTTAGAGGAGGAAAAGGACAACAAGGAGAAAAAATATAAACCTCAGAGGCACATCCCAAATGACCCACCTCCTGCAGCCACACCCTAACTGCCTACAGTTACCACCTAGTTAATCCCCATCAGTGGATTAATGTACTAATTTAGTAAAGGCTCTCATAACTCAATCACCTCTAAACTTTCTTGCATTGTCTCACATATGAACTTTTGGGGGTCACCTAATATCTAAACCATAACAAAATGTTAAGGATTTGGTTGAACTGTACTGGTTTTCAAAATGTCTAAAACAAGGGTAGGATATATGCTTTTGGATAGAGGTTATTTGGGATTTGGCTACATAACTGTCAAAAAGAATGAATGAATCAGTGGTTTATGAGGATCCTCTTTGCTTGAAGTCATATTAAATAACAAATATCAGTGGAAAAAATGCTGGATACTGTTTTGACATGAATCGGTATTCAAGTTAACAAGAACAGGATGAAAGAAATTGATTTGTGGTCAAGCTCAGATGCAATTTCATTCAGTGACTATTTCTAGTGAGATAAGAATGCCTAAAGAGAATACAGCTTGAAGAACTGACAAATTACATTCAAGCATGGCAAAGAGAGGAAAGAAGGTGCTTCGGAGGAAAAAACAACTCTCTAGCCTTAGAAACCATAGAAGAAATAGAGGCAGTAACGAGTCTAACATAGACTGCGGACAGAAACAGAAGCATAGGAGGATCTGAAACGAAAGTGGAAAACAAAAGTCTAGGATCTTAAGAAGAGTTATACTGTTTTAAAACATGTGCTTCCAGAAAAAAAATACTCTCCATTTAAAATATTTAAATTTAACAACTGATCTTTGTTCACTAGCTATATGTTAATTAATGAGCCAAACAGAGGAGATGCCGTAGGCATTACTGGTAATGCCTACTATTGTGGCCACCACCCAATCTCAGCCAGAAGTGCAAATGTCATCTCAGTTGCTGTACCTGCTTCCCTCCTGGGAAGATGAGTGATAGGAGTTAAGAGAAGATAGATCCATGGGTACTAAACTATCTTGACAACAGTCAAGGTGCATGAGTTTTTGATAAAGAAGTACTTTGTCTTTGCTTTTTTAAAAAAGGGATGAATCATTCTTTTGATATTGGATGTTTACTAGTTGTGTTAGTCAGCTTCTCCTCAGTTGTAATGAAATACTAGACTTAATTTTCTTACAAAAAGGAAAAGTTACTTGTGACTCATATTTTAGAGATTCTGGTCCATAATTGAATGGCTGCATGGTTGTTGGTCTGTGGTGAGATGGTACATCATGGTGGGGATAAGTAGCAGAGCAAAACTGCTCATCTTGTGGTCAGGTATCCAGAAAGAAAGATATGTGACCCTATTATCCTCTTCAATGGTACACCCCCAATGACTCAAGGACCTCCCACCATGCCTCATAACTTAACGGTCCCATCAACTTCCACAAGTATTCCACCCTGGGGACCAAGCCTTTAACATATGGGATTTGGGGGGGATAGTCAAGATTTAAACTATAGCACAAATATGTTACTAAATAAATTTTTTTAAAATTTAAAAATTTGTTTAAATTAGTTATACATGACAGTAGAATGCATTTGTGCACTTTGATATATCATACATAAATGGGTGTAATTTCTCATTTTTCTGATTGTACATGTTATAGAATCACATCAGTCATGCAGTCATATATGTACAAAAGGTAATAATGTCTGTTTCATTCTACTGTCCTTCTTATCTCCATATCCCCTCCCCTCCCTTCACTCCCCTCTACCTAATCTAAAGTAACTCTATTCTTCCCTAGCACTCCCACCACTACCCTTACTGTGAATTATCATCCACATATCAGAGAAAACATTTGGCCTTTGGTTTTTGGGGATTGGCTTATTTTGCTTAGCATATTTTCCAACTCCGTCGTCCATTTACTGACAAATGTCATAATTTCATTCTTCTTTAAAGCTGAGCAATAGTCCATCAAATATATATACCACATTTCTCAATTCACGATAGCTAAACTATGGAATCAATGGTTTCCACTTTGGTTATTCAGTCCCCTGGGCAAAAAAATCTCAGATCCCAGTTGCTAATAACTTGTCTCTTTGCCATTCTCTTACCACCCTTCACTTGATATCCATATATACATTTTAACCTCTGGTTAATCTTTAAAAAAAGTGCCCTTCAATAGATAAATGGGTAAGTAAAATTGTTCAAAGAAATTAAGAATTCTCTGATTCAAGAAGTTAAAAGGCCTGGGTACCAAGTTGAAATGAGAAGAGTACACAAGTATGAGAGGAATTTAGAAAGCAAAATAAAATGAAGTATCTGAAAGAAATAATGCACTGGAAATTAAGTCCTAGGCAATAGCCATCCAATTGTTTGAAAATGTATTATGTAAATTACTCAGTAAAGGTGGTTGATGTTGAAAGACCAGGATGTTTATTGATTTTTCTGGCTGCTGATATCCACATTCCTCTAAAAGCTTCCATCTGCATGTAGGTGTCAGTCCTTTTAGTCCCTCCAAGTGAATTTGGGGACTAAATAAAGACACAGACAAACACAGAAAGTACCTTTTCTTTGGGTTTAGTGACTGCTCCTCAGCCACAGCTCCCACAAAGGGGAGCAAGGCAGGCAAGAGAGAGAGAGAACATGCCTTGAACACAGGTTTTATTGGGGGAGGTTGTTCCATGGAATATTCTTTCCCCAAAAGGGCAAAGGGGTAGGATTACAAAGGAATAGGTGAGTGTAACTCAACCCCAGTGGGTGATGCCTACTCCTGGAGCTACTCCTTGTTATCTGAGCTGGGGATGCAATAATTGTTCAGAATCCACTGCATCAGGAATTAAAGGCATCTGCATCCAGGGCAGCTCTCGACAAGTCCTTATTCCAGAATAATCTAGAACTCAGCCAAAATGATCTCTCAGCCCACAACCAGTGCTGTGCTAGAGCTCCTCTACCTCTTGTTCTCTGATCTCTTGGATCCTGGTTTCCACTTTGGTTACTCAATCCACTGGGTAAAAATCTCAGATCCCAGTTGCTAATAACTTGTCTCTGCCATTCTCTTACCACCCTTCACTTGATATCTATATATACATTTTAACCTGGTTAATCTTTAATTCCTTTATTAGCTCCTGGACTCATGTTCATAGAATCCATTCTTAGACTGGCATCCCTTTAGCTATATCTCTATAAAACCTGTTATTATTGGAAATATTTGCATCATGTACAACCACAAAACAGGGAAGTTATACTCCACGTATATATGAAAGGTCAAAATACATTCTAGTGTCATGTATAACTAAAAAGAACAAATAAAAAAGAAACATTTGGACTATACCTAAAAGACCATTTCAATCAATTATTAAAAGGGGCTGATGACCAGCATCTCATGGGGTGGGGTTTCTTCTTCCTGCCAAGGAGGGAGGGTGGAAACCACCTGAAAACTTAAAATCTAAAATAATTAGTGAAGAACAAAATATAAAGAGTCAGAAATATATTTACAAAAGTGGAGCCCCTGATACATCCAGTCTACACAAGAGCTGGAACTAGACGAAGGAAAGATGACTCTGGTGCTTTATTTAAGGGGGTACATCAAAGGCAGGGATAAGCTTTCAAGGACAGAGTCTTGCTTCAAGATGTCTTGCAGTCAGCAGGTTGATTGGCATCTTGGCAGGTCACACCCATCTCAGGTGCTGTGTGGGACATGGCAGAGAGGGATAGAAATTCACAATGTCCCTGGGCAATTAATTGACCAGAGAAAATTTCTCCTGGTCATTCCCAGACACCAGATGTTTCTATCCACTAGGTTTTGATGCACAGTGTCCCACATGGAACCTATAGATGGTTCATGACAAATTCTTTTGGCTTTGATTCCAAGAAATGGCACAATGGTGAGCTAAAGAAAAATAATTAACAGAAGTTCTGCATCCAGAGGTACTAGCACAATCATAGTGTCCTCAATTCTGCCTTTATTTTGAATATTTGGGTAAGGCATTAATCAAAATGTAAAAGGGACCTTGATAGGGACAAAGAGTTTCTTTCACAGTGGAAATTTACCAATTTCAAGGACACTGCTGCTAAATGAACTTGATTTGTGTTTTTATCCTTGTGAGCTAGTTGTAGTGCTTAGTTTTATTATTAGAAGATGATTTTAAAAGGGCAGCACAAATTTGTCTTGTAATAAGATAAGTAGACATAAGGGCAAGAAGTCACTACCAAAGAGATTGCTGAGAATTGAAGACAGGTTTCCTATTTCAAATGGTAACTAGGGAAATTTCCATTAACCCCAATGCCAGCAGGACAAAACTGAAAGTGAAATTGGTAGGTAACAAGTACTGTGCCAACACCAAAGTGAGTAGAAATTTACCTTCTCATTTCCTCCCTGCACCTTACCAAGAATGCAGACTGTAACAAACAAACAAAAATGTATCCTCCAAATCCAATGTATTACATCTAGATTCATTAGTTGGGTACAGCTCTAATAGTTAGAGGACATGGAAGAGACAAAGTATAACTATATAGCATACTTTATATTCTCATTATTAGTTATAAAACTGTGTAGATACAGGTAGAATGCTGGTATCACCTAGAAGAGTAGACTTTTTTTTAATATAAGTTTCAGAATATATAACAAATACTAGGAAGACATCTTATTTACAATATGTGGGTGGCTGTTGGAGACTGGCAGTTGTTATATTAATCACAATTTCTGACTGTATGTTCGCAAAGAGATTAAAAAAAAAAAAACACCTAAGTGGCTTTGGAGTTAAAAAATGGTGATCATATACTTCCCATGTTGACAGAGCTTAACTCTAGATGGATCTTTCCTTGTGTAAGAGTAATATTGAGGAAAACATATTATTAGAACGTAAAAGAATATTCCACATCATCAGTTTAGTCAGGTATATTAGTGTTTCTATTGCCTTTTTAAAAATGCTTTTTGTTATTGTTAATTTTTAAATTTATTTGTTCTAATCAGTTATACATGACAGCAGAATGCTCTTCAATTCATTGTACACAGATGGAGCATAGGTTTTCATTGCTTTGGTTGTGCATGAAGTAGGGTCACACCATTTGTGCAATCATATGTGTACTTAGGGTGATGATGTCCATCTCATTCCACTATCCTTTCTATTCTCATGCCTCTTTCTCTCATTTTCCTCCCCTTTGCCTAACCCAAATTTCCTCCACTTATCCCACTACTCCCTGCCCCATTATAGATTATCATCCACTTATCAGAAAAAACATTTTTGGGGGGATTGGCTAGTTTTTCTATTTCTGTTATCAACAATTGCCAAAAAATTAGTGAGTTAAGACAACATAAATTTATTATCTTATATTTCAGGGAACTAGAAGTCTAAAATAGGTCTTATTGTTTCAGAAGTCAATATGTCAGCAGGATTGCACTTTCGGAGGTTCTATGGAAAATTCCATTTCTTTTCCCTTTTTGTTTCCAAGGGGCCACCCTCATTTCTTGGTAGATAGCACTCATTTGCCATTGACCAACCCAGTGTAAAATGGGGTCTTTTTCTATTGCCCTTTCTCTGATGTTTTCTTTTTCTCCCTGGCTTTTCCACTTAGGAGGATGCAGTAAATAAATACATTGGGGCCTGCCCTGCTAATCCAGGATAATCTCCCATTTTAGGGTCAGTTAGCAAACTTTAAATGCTTCTTTTCCCTTAATTTCCCTTTACCCTGCAATTTTAGTACATTTGTGGGTACTGGGAATTTAGAATTAAACATTTTATATAGTTATTATTATTTCTACCACAGAGAGAAATGTAATTAAGACCAATTGTACAACTAGAGCTCAGCAACTTATAAGAACCAGAAGAAAATTCTGGAAATAAAAATCTTAAAAAAGTGTAAGTAATTAACAATGTATTCTCTGTAATAACTGTTAATTTTATTTCTTTTATTCAAACCTTTATCATTATTATTACCTTATATCAGCTAGATTCCTTAGGAAAAAAAAATAATAGTGAAAATGAAGGAAAAAAATCAAAGAACAGAAAAAACCCCCAAACAATATTAACAATGTAAAAATCGAATAAGGTGTCAAGTAATAATTAATATATAAAATTATGAGATATATATATATATATATATATATATATATTTAATGCAGTTAATATTTATTTATCTATAATGTGTATAAACATGTATATGTAGAATTCATATTCATTTATATATGTAATTGCATGTTATATATTATATAATATGTTAATATAAATTTGTGTATATACCTATTTTTAATATAATTATATATGTATTAGAACAAATGACCTCCTATAAATATGAAGAAAAATCTTTTTCATATATTTACCAAATGACATACATAAAACCATATTGGCTAAAGCATCATGATGGTGGGAAGGATTGGATACAACCTAAAATGTTTATTACTATCTAACAATTAGGTTCAGAATATGTAAAATAAACTGATGATAAATAATTTATTTTTCTTGTCCTGGAGACAAATGGAAATACTTCTAGTTATCAGCTCTAAATATACTGCTGGCTTTTTGATCTAGAATTATATTCAGTATAGAAATAGGAAAATGGAGAGATTTTTCTGCAAACCTAAGTTTATGAATTTTAAGTTTAAATGCATATACACTATACACTAACAGACATTCAGGTCATACAGGCTATTTTATTCAGCTTTTGTGTTGTGGCCAAAAATTACAGCAAGAACAATTTAGAGGAGAAAAAGTTAATTTGGTTTACATTTTCAGAGGTTTAGTCAGAGGTTTAGTATATGGTTGGTCAGCTCCACATCTCTGGCCCCGGATAATGTAGGATATCACAGCATAAGGGCATGTCAAATGAAAGCAGTCTAGGACATGATAGCCAGGAACCAGAGAGAGAGAGAGAGAGAGAGAGAGAGAGGGA
>NW_026000211.1:5764323-5808567 GCF_001458135.2 Marmota marmota marmota | reverse complement strand
AGGGGGGGGGGGGGGGCTCTGCTCAACCAAGGACAAAATATAAACCTCAAGGTCATACCCACAGGGACTTACTTCCTCCAGTCACATCCCATCTGACTTCAATTAATACTCAGTTAATCCATATTATTAGACTAATCTACTGATTAGATTACACCTCTCATAGTATAATCATTTCACCTATGAACATTCTTGCATTTTCTCACATATGAGCATTTGGAGAATACCTCATATCTAAACTATAACATGGACAAAGAAAGCATTATGTTAGGAATAGTGTTCATAGGATTTCTTTTTGGTGAATGAAATTTAGATTTCAGATATCAAGGAGGGATTTCATGTATATTTTTATCATGAATCTGATTAATTTTAAATTTTGAAAATATTAAAAATAATTATACTTAAAAGTTCAGTAACATTAAAATGAACATATGCTATAATAAGAAGCAAGCTTATTACTTCTAATATTCTAGGAACTAGTATGAATGACAAACATAAGACAGAAAAATTACAAATAGTGTTGAAACAGTGAAGAAGATAAGTGGAGGGCAAAACAAAGAACTAATGAAGTAAAACCATATCATTTCCACATAGGCCAAAGCTAGAAATAGGAAGCAATTATCAAATATGAAATAGAACACTTCTTTTTTTCATTTGAAGTAAGACCTATATATACAAATGGGTAAATTCACAACATTCCTGGAAAAATCAATTTATTTTTCACATTTGTATAGCTGTTCTTTGCATTAAAATCAATCTTACAATAAGTTAATCATATAGGAACTTTACTTATGAAGGAATTCATGAGTTGGATTTCTTTGAGTTATCTAGGAAAAATTCCAAGTAAAATGATTGCAAAACTGAAGGAAAAAAGACCAACTACTTTTACACTGTTGAGAAAACTCAACTATGGCCTTATTTTTTTCCTACCCGGATTGTGATTCAGGTACTAGGCAATGTAACAACAAGAGACATCTAGGTCTACTTTTATCCCATGGAAGATGTGCATATATGGTGGTAATTACAACAAAGAAAACTGAAAAATGGTAATCATCATGTTACCTAATTATCATCACAGTGTGAGTATTTGGAGTGAATATCATTGTTTTATTTTCAGTAAGATATAACTGGGTAGAGTCAGGAGCTCTGTATTACATTTAGTATACGTGGAAATTCTACCTTACAATTAAATGAAATTCTACCTTACAATTAAACTTACAAAGAATGTTAGTTTTTCCCACTCTGCATGGCTGATACTCAGCAGCAACAATAGCATTGTGATCTATGATACTGTTTCTGCCCTGTAGAGATGAAAAATCAATGTGATATAAAATTCATCATTATTAATATCAGCTAGTAATAAATATATGTCTCTCTATAAAATGCTGTTATTCATGTTCAAATTACTTTTGTCTTATCATATAGACCTGTATTATTGATTAATTTTAAGTTGAAAATAAAGAAGGAAATACAACCTTCAAATACTAAAAAGGCACTTTAAAGTAAAGATGAGTAAGAATTGGAGTTTTAAAAATAAATTCTTGTATTTAATGATTTGGCTTTTAAACTTTGTAAGAGAAGATTTTTCTTGAAGAATATATGACTTTCTCATAGGAGCTAAATTGCTACTATTTCGGAGTCTATTTGGATGTGTATTTCTCAAGAACATATCATACTCCATGGGTTCTACAAAAATGAGTTGTATCTTGCTTTATTTGTGATGATGGTTTGGGGATGTCTTTTTGGTTCCATTATCAGTCTAGAGAGGGGGAGAACCAAGGTTAAGTACAGGGTACTTACTCTCTTTCCCACGTAATGATCTCCACCAGCTGTACCACTTACTTCATTTTTTCACTCTGACATAGAACTATGGAGATGGAGAGTCAAGAAAAGTTTCTACTCTGCCCAACACACCCACATTCATTGCAAATTTCTCTTGTTTATTAATTCTAAAGCTGGCTCTAACTATAGAAAGAGACTATGTGTTAGGTTATTTCTAAGATCCATTTTGTCCTTCAGAAACGCTGTGCAATAAGACAAGTACTGTCATCAAGGAGAGTACAGCAAGATAACTTTCGTCCTTTCTGGTAGCACCAAAGTTGTGTGTGTGTGTCTGAAAATCGGGGTTGTTCAATACATTTTTCCTAGAGCACAATTTTTGTGAATGCAATTAAGTGGGAGGTGGCTTCTAAATCTTGACACGTTATCTCTAGAACCTAATGAAACAGAGGAGATCATTCCTTTGTTCTGGTTTCTGTAGGCAAATATGTCACAGGAAGCTTTCTAACTAATCTTTTCAGATGTTGATCAGAAAAATATGCTCAATGGAGTGTGAAGTGGGCGGAGTGAAGAGAGAATAGGAAAATAGTTCTGAGTGAGCTGAGTAATCAGCAGAATTTTCAAGAATTAAGAGGAAAGTTCATTGGCAAGATTAACTAGGGCACACACACTCATGCTCACACATACACACACACACACACATGCACACACACACAGAGTTTTCTTTTTTAAAAACTAAAGTAGCTCTATTGCTTACAATGCTGCTGTGAGACCAAGTCACTCTTTGGGATTATATGTATACATTTTTAAAGCCACTTTGTACTTTTGTGGATTTTGAACATATCAGAAGTCCTAGAATTTAGATAGATTTTTGTTATAGGAGGCAAAAATAAAAGCCAATAAATGAAATAAAGAATGTAACATATCAATTCATTTCATTTTTCAGAGATACTCATTTTTTTCACATTTTTTTGGGACATCTTTGAAATCAGAATACATCTTGAAATCAATGGTAAGTCAGATATTAATTGCTAGTGTTTAAAAAATTGTGGTATATCAGGTAACAGTGCATCATATAACTGACAACATCTCAGATATGATGAAATAGGTTTGCAATATTTCTTTGGTTTGCAATTCATTGATTTATTTTTATTTCTTTTCTGTGGCTTCTTGATGCAGTTGTCTGGTGATTTATTTCAATTCGAGTATTCAGGGTTTGAAGGTGAACTCATTAGCTAAGTAAGTGCATATCCATCTCACTCAATGTATGGAGCTCACAGCATCAGATGGCTGAAGCCTCTCTCTAGGCTAGTCAATGGATTTGAACTAGCTATTTTCTGGAAAATCATGTTTAAGGTGTTTAAGTTGTCTTATCACATTTAAAATTCAACTCCTTCAACTTCAATAGGGTAGAATTTAGTTCATCTAAAGGTCACCTCTATATCTTTATAGGTCCTTTATATCTTGTTCCCTTGCTTTAAGCTCTATTACCTTATTTTAAGTTTATTTAGGCTCCAAATATGCCCTGATTCTCTAGGGGTAAGGAAAGATGGCTTATGTGAGGAATAATGACAAAGGGGCACTGAAAATCTGAGAACCAAACCAAACATTAGGGTAAGGCTAGTGATATAGACACTGGAGGAAGTTGTGCTTTCTATGAATTTTTTTCAGGCACAGCTTTTATAATATTTGCTCCTTCAATTGTAATTATCATCACAGCAGCCACTGGATCATCTCCAATTGTTCTTATTTTAGAATAATTGCCCTTTCTGTTAGTTTGGAAATAATCACATTTTGTTCTTCTCTACAGTGATAGAAAACTATCAGAACTTGGTAGGCAATTGAATTCCTTTTAAGGGAGTTAAAATTCATTTAAACTCTCATTTTGTGCCTTCATTGTATATAATTTACATCCTGCTCTCCATTTTCCCTGTTTGGTTAAAATTCAACATCTTTCTTTCATAATAGGTGCCTAGAAATTTGTTTTTGGATCTGAACCCAAGTTCCTATTCTTTGATGTTGCAAAAACTGTTTTTTGATGAGGAATAACTTATACGGGATTATTTACTTCTATTTTTTTGGGGGGCAGTTCTCCACTGCAATTGAAAGTCATGGTCATGGTTAGAGAGCCTCTAGACAGCTTGCCTAAGCTAGAGAGACAGGTTCTTTCTTACCACTCTGGAAGATGAGAAACAACAACATTAATACTTATTTCTATTTTTCCTATAGTTTCTCCCCAAATTGCAGGATGCAACAGTATGTATAAAATAATGGAGAGAAGAGAAATTATAGAATGTTTGTGCAATCATAAGAAAACTTCTAATACCTATTGAACTCTTTCAATGCTATAAGCAGTACTATATATCTTATTAATATTCACTAAGTATTTTACTTCTTGTCTCCAAAACAACTTTTTAATGTTAGTTGTGAACACCATGCTTGCTTTAGGGATTAGATATTTGGGGCTGAGAATTTAGGTTAACTTTCTCAAATTTCTGCCCCTCTTGTTATAGTAAGCACTAATTTTTTTGTTTTGCTCCAAAATTAATATCCTCTTCATTATTTCTACATAATGCTAAATGTATGTTATGAAATTACCAAGGAATTTAAGATATTAAAGCGACATTATTGATTATTCATTTTAGATTATCACTCTTTCCCAGTAAAGATACAGGCTTGATGGAAGGCAATTATAACAGAGGCAGGAAATCTTGAAAACTAGGGAGTTAGTATGGGAGGCCATCCTCGCAAGTGATTTGAGTTACCTCCCTGGCTGGGTGAGAGGTGCTTAGACACAGCTGTGTCAGAGCTTTCTCCACCCTTCTCCAGGCCAAGGGCTTGTCCTTGCAGAGGCGTATCTGGCCACTACCCCGAAGACCCAATCGTCGCCCCCACTGACCTTGGGATGCTGTCCCCCTTAATCTTCATTAGATGGGATTTTCCCCAGAATTTTTTGTTCCCCAATAAAAGTCCACTCCCTGGCGTGTCTCTTGCTAGCCTCTTCAGTAAACCTCGCTACCACAATAGGTGGCCGGAGGCTGGAGCTAGGAGGAGCCGTCCTGGAGCTGAGAGAGAGAGAGAGAGAGAGAGAGAGAGAGAGAGAGAGAGAGAGAATCTTTTTTGTGATGGACACAACACAATGCCTTTATTTCTATGTGGTGCTGAGAATCGAACCTGAGTACTACTGCTGAGCCACAATCCCAGCCCAAAGAGTCTTGTCTCTTTAATTCAAAACTCCCTAGTGGTTTCTCACTACTTGAACCTTCTTTCATGAAGCCAGCTCGAGTTGCAGGCTAACAGTTAGTTCAGTAAGATAACTAACGCATGAGTCAGAGTAGTGATAATATTATTTGTTAGTAGCAAATAATATTTTAAATGCTATTTGTAATATTTATATTATTATATTTATGATATGAGTGCTAGATGTAGTATTTGTAAGTAACAAAGATGAGATGACCGAGATAATCTGCTGAGGACAATTTGAAAGGTTGGATTAAACAGTGAAAACAAAAATCTTTTTCTTAAAAAGACATCAGTGTTAATGAAAAAATATTAGCTCAGGAATCAAGAAAAGAAAAAAACCAAGCTTCCAAGTCCTGGAATTTGGTTCACATTCTCCTGGGCTCTTGATAATCCTAGGAGAGTTGTGAGATGCTTTGTTTGCATTTTTGCTTTTGACAGTCTTACTCGACTAGTATAATAGGATTTTGAATCCAGGTTCTACCAAAAGTATACTTATTTATTTTTTTGTGAATACCTTTTACTTTTATTAGGAACCAAAACCAAAACCAAAACCAAAACCAAAATCAAAACCAAAACAAAACCAAAAAACCCAAAAACAAAAACAAAAGCAACCAAACTAAGAAAACCCTACAACTTTGAAATAAAGAACAAGAAGATAGACCTTGAATCACTTTAATCCTTTAATCTTTGGAATTGAATTGAGTTGAACCAAGATTGTCAGCACATCTATGAATCTAACCAAAATAGCATGATTCCTCTCTAAAAGAAGGTGATACAGTAGGACCCAAGTAATTTTCTACAATTTTTCAAATGTAATGTCTAACATGAAAAAAGAATCAAGCAAAAAGGAGACAAAACCCCATGAATGACAGCAAAAATCAGACAAAAGAAACAGACCAACAAGTGCCCAGGGAATAAAGAGATAGACTTTAAAATATCTCAGCTTATCTTCAAGGATAGAAAGAAATGATTGAGAATTTCTGAAAAAAATATAATTGTAAGATATTTTTTAAAAATGAAAAAAATTATATCTAAAAACTGCAAAGTAATTATTTAAGAAACTGAAAGTTATGTTTATGAGGAGATCAATAAAGTAATGGTAGGGATTAAATGGGAGGGTGAAGGGAGGGAGATTGGAAGAACTAGGGAATAAAATCGACCAAATTATGCTGTATGCATTTATAAATACATCACAGGAGTCCAACTTTTATTATAGTTATCATGCTCCAATTAAAAACTATAAACATATAGAAGGAATAACAGAAAAGTTGAGGAATGAGAACAGGGGAAGGGAGGAGGGAAGGGAAAAGGGAAGTAATGAGGAAGGTATTGGAGTAAATTATGTTATGTGCATATATGAATATATCATAATGCTCTCCACTATTATGTATAGTTATAATGCACTAATTAAAACAAAAAATGAAGTCACCAAAAGGAAAATGAAGGGTATTATGCAAAAGAAGAAGGGACTCATGAACTGGAAGATAAGTTAGAAGAAACAAATATATATCAAGAGTTTATATATATAAATTATTTGGTAAGAAAACCTAAATTTTACAGTTGATGTTGCAGAAAGAGGGGAAGAAAAATCAGAAAAATGCAATATTAGAAGAAATTATTTGCTAATATTTATCAAAATTAATAGAAAACAATACAACAGATATAATAAACCTAATTATTTAAACAAATAAAAAATCATACTATACATCTTATGACTATGTATCTTACAGGGTAGCTCAGAAAATATTTTTAAAGGTCACATTCTGTAGTTTTTTTTTTTACTGACATTGTACTTTGGCCCGGGCAGGTGTTTACTTCATGTGTATCTTCATGTGTTTTAACCTATAGCCACTCTCCCCATGCTGTATAGAAGAAACGTGTGAACCTTGAATCTTTACTAATTTATATATTGTAGCAGACTTAAGACCATTTTCTAAGAGAAATCTATTAGTGTCAGTACAGTTTCTCTTGGTTTGATTCAGAATAGCTTGCGATAGTTTTTACCTGAAATTATCTGTGTTGATAATCTCCCCCTCTTAAAGCTTCACAGTACAAACTGTTTGGGTGACTTGCAGACATCCTGAAATGAAGAAACCTGTTTACAGCCTTAACTCTTTCCAAGCTTGCTTCAGAACTCTTTTTGTGTGCATAATTACACGAGTAATTTTGGAGCACTCCTTGGAAATATTCAATCTCATGCTTACTAATACAAGGACTTGAGAGTCAAAACATTAAAGTGAATTACTTTAGTTCTTGGAATCAAGAGCAGAGCAAGTAATATGTTTATTTCTTATTTTGTTTCATTTTTTTCTATTACTTTGGCACATTGTTTTTTCTAAATAAAAAAATGAAGTCTTGTGAAAAATAAATCTAAAATTCTCAAATTCCCATTTTTACCAGACAAATGAAATCACATGTAACCCCTTCAACTATATCTTCTGGTAGCAATCTCTCCATTTTTAAATTATATGCATTTGTGTGATATATATATGTGTGTGTGTATATATTTATTATATCTATATGTAGTTATTTACATATGTACAAGTATGTATTATAATGTTATATACTATAGTTATATATTATATTTCTAGTCTTATTTGTTCTAGACTGTGTCAAAAATTTACATTTTTATTAGACTAACACTTAACTGAGGGGGATCAAAGAGGCTGAATAGAGGTGCCAAATGCTTGCTTCCTCCATAAGAACTAAGACAAATAATAAAGAAGTGACTACATTTTGAGATGAGTGACAGAGGGAGAGCACTGGAACTAGAAAGGGACTGATGACAAGTTTGTACACCTGGAGGCTTAGAATGGCAGTATAGAAAGAGGAACAAAATTCATGGAAGTGTGACCCTGGCTCCCCAGCTGAAGGGACTCTCCTTTGCAGGGCAAAGGGTAAATTGGAAAGTTTCAGAGGACCTCTTCACTACTGTGGATGCTGACAGTCCTGGTTATAGCAGAATTTCACAGTCCTAAGGTTGAACACAGTTTGCAGAGATGCCTGTATAAATGCATGGTATATTTGCTTCAAAGAAGGAACTCAAATTTTTTCCCTCCAACCCTAAATGCTAAGCTGCTATGGAATGGTGTCATCTTGAGAAAGGAGTCACCCTAGAGTACATGCTTGCCTCCATACTGATAGGCTCTACCTTTCCCCATTCCTGGAACCCTATGAACATTTTATTGAACCTTCATAAAAAGCTATTATCTCATGAACCCAACTAGGTCCAGGTGTGCAACTGTGGCGCTAGTACCTGAGCCCTCACAGTGTTCTGCACTACAGGGAAGAGTGGATCCAGCTCAGTATAGGTTTCTGTCACCAAGACCTGGTTTAAGGCATTTGGGCTCTGAATACTCATCTATTCCTTCTCTTCCTTATGCCCACTATGGCTGTTTCTGCTGTCTATGGCCCCAACCCATTAGTAATAACCTCTAAGGGGCTTGAGGTATGGAATGCTCCTCATAATCTATTGCCATTAGAAGTTCCTCCTACCAGCAACACTTATCCCTGTGGGACCTAAGAATACATCCTTCATGATCCATTCCCCTAGCACTGCTACTACTCCTATCAGAGTCTCAGGAATGAGTAGTGATAGGTACTTATCCCTGTCCTCCAGGTCCTGAAGTCACACATCCCTTGCAGTCCATGTCCACTGAAAAGTTGCACCGTTACCTTCACCAGCACCTGCATTCTAATCCATTGAGGCATGTGTGACACTACTGGTATTAGAAATAGCTGAAGAATAAACCCAGAGTTTAAAATTCCATGCCCACTTATAACCAAAGCCCAAGTAATCTACCCAAATGATATTCTAACATATCTATAGGAAGCAGTCCTTCCCAATAGCTCTATAGAATTGGAAGAGAAAATTGTCACACCAGTAAGCAAACATGCAAATAGGGGAAAAAAGGGACATAAATAAACAAAGAAGCATGATACTTTGAAAGAAACACAGTAGCTATGCAAAAACATAACCCAACGTAAGAGAAATCTATAAAATGTCTGAAAATAAAATCAAAATAATGATCCTGAAGAAATTTAGTGAGATGCCAGAGAGTAGAGACAGACAATTCCATGAAATTAGGAAAAATACTCATGATCTAAATGAGATCTTCAATAAAGATGTATATTACAAAACAGAATGAAATAAATTTTAGAGCTGAATAACTTAATGGAATACAAATAAAATTGAGGATGAGCAGGGAGAGCATTTCAAGATGGCAGAATAGAGAAGGTGACTTTCATGGTTGTTCCATGAAAGTGGACAGGCACCATCTCAGCAAAGTGGGTGAATTAAAAAAAAAAAAAAGGTGGAGACTTTACTGGAATTTAAAACTGGACACTCAAACAGATCAGGGAATCAGAAGATCAGATATAATAAAATAAGGAAGAAATCCCCAGCACCACAGACACCCTCATGGCCAGAGACACCACCCAGAGCAGTCACTCCAGGGGTAAAGTGGAGGGATAAAGGAATCAAAGGAACCCATATTTTTTAGGGGAAAAAAAAACTCTCTGTACCCAGGTGCGCCACATCTGGGTACAGAGAGTTTGGAAATCAAAGACACTGCCTGAGTAAACTGAAAGTCATGCTGCACAATACCCTTGTACAGGAAAGAAACTCTCTCTCTCCCTGCAGCGTGTGGAGGACAGAGAAAGAATGTACATAGAGTTAAAATTGCAGTGTGGGTTTGCTAGGCCTATATTTTGGGCCAAAATCAGGTTTGCCAGAAATCGACTCCCCAAGTTTTTCAGCTGCCATGTGGGGGCTGGCAAAGATTTTCTCCCATTCTGTAGGTTCTCTTCACATTCTTTTTTTTTTCAATACATGACAATAGTGGAATGCATTACACTCATTATTACCCATATATAGCACAATTTTTTGTAACCCTGTATATAAAGTATGTTCATGCCAAATTATGCCATTATACATGTACTCTTTTTTTACATTATAATTCTTAATACACATATGTATATATGTGTATAATTTTTTCATATCTCTGTTTGTATATAAGGTATGTTGACAAGGATGGTGGAATGTGATGATCATGATTATACAAAATACATGTATGAAGATTTGAATTGGGTGTCTCTTCACATTCTTAATTGTTTCCTTTGCTGTGTGGATGCTTTTTAGTTTGATAACATCCTACTTATTGATTCTTGATTTTACTTCTCGTACTTTAAGAGTCTTATTGAGGAAGTAAGTTCCTAAGCCAATATGCTGGAGAGTTGTGCCTACATTTTCTTCTAGTAGGCACAGGGTCTTTGGTCTAATGCCTAGGTTCTTGATCCACTTGGAATTTTGTGCAGTGTGAGATATAGGGGTTTAATTTCATTTTGCTACATATGGATTTCCAGTTTTCCCAGGATCATTTGTTGAAGAAGCTACTTTTCTCCAATGTATGCTTATGACTTATTTGTCTAATATGAGATAACCATATTTATGTGGGTATATCTCTGTGTTTTCCATTCTGTGCTATTGGTGGACATCTGTCTTGGTGCCACTACCATGCCATTTTTGTTATTATAGCTCTGCAACATAATTTAAGGTCTGGTGTTGTGATGCCTCCTGATTCACTTTTATCTCTGAGGAATGCTTTGTCTATTTTGGGCCTCTTATTTTTCCAAATGAATTTCTTGATTGCTTTTTTTATTTCTATGAAGAATGTCATTGGAATTTTAATAAGAATTACATTACATCTGCATTGTGCTTTTGGTAGTAGAGCCATTATGACCATATTAACTCTGCCTATCCAAGAACATGGGAAGTCTTTCCATCTTCTAAGGTCTTCTTCAATTTCTTTCTTAATGCTCTATAGTTTTCATTGTGGAGTTTTCCACGCTTTTGTTAGATTGATCCTAATTATTTTATTTTTTAAGGCTATTATGAATGGGATATATTTCCAATTTCTTTTTCAGTTGATTCACCACTGATATGTAGAAATGCAATTGGTTTATGAGTGTTAATTTTTATATCATACTACTTTGCTGAATTCATTTATGAGTTCTAGAAATTTTCTGGTGGAGTTTTTTGGATCTTTTAAATTTAGAATAATGTCGTGGACAAATAGGGATAGTTTGAGTTCTTCTTTTTCTATTTGTATCCCTTTATTTTTTTTATTCTAATTGCTCTGGCTGGAGTTTTTCAGGACTATGTTGAATAGAAATGGTGACAAAGAGAATCCCTGTCTTAGTTTTTAGAGGTAATACTTTCACTTTTTCACCATTTATAATGATATTGGCATTGTTTTAACATAGAAATGATAATATTTGAGCAGATGGAAATTAGAGTTACTGATTTGATCATTATATACTGTATATAGGTATTGAATTATTATACCATGTCCCACAAATAAGTACAAATATTGTCAATTAGAGAAAAACTGAAGATCACTTAGAGTATTTCATCTTAACTTCTATATTCTCAAATGAATAATAAAACACATTTAGTTATAACTGGGGACCATGACTCACACCTGTAATCCCAGCAGTGTGGGAGGCTGAGGCAGGAGGATCACGAGTTCAAAACCAGCCTCAGCAACTTAGCAAGGGTCTAAGCAACTCAATGAGACCCTGTCTCTAAAAAAAACACAAAAAGGGCTGGGGATGTATCTCAGTAGTTAAATGCCCCTGAGTTCAATCCTTGGTACCTAAAAGCAAAAAACCTACCACACATTTAGTTATTTTATGAACTATTCAGAAGCATGATGTTCAATTTCCAAATATCTAAGAACTGTTCAGATATATTTGTATGATAAGTGAAAGAATAACTACCATTGTAAAATAACTTAAAAATAGAAAAATAGATAAAAATATTCCTCTTTGGATATTTGATTAAGGACAGCTTTCTCTTTTGTACTGCAATGGAAAACTGATAGTGAAGTATTGGAATTCCCTCCCCTGGGCAATTGAATTGGGAGGTACAAACCAAGCAAAACCTTGCCTGGCTTCACCTCCTAATCTAACAAAAAACAAAGTCACTGCTCTCACTATTATGTAAACACAGAAGAAACCTGAGTTATTTATCCAGAAGAACATCTGTGCTATTTACGACATGAATGAAAAGTTTCATTTCATAATTATTGGCACCTGTGTTTCATTCTCCTAAATTGCTGGGAAATAGCATGCCTATATTCCAGGAGAGTATGCTAGGCTCTTGTATAAAATATTTGTGGGTATTGATTGAATTCCACATTGGTGAAAGAGGAGATTACTAATTTTTCTAATTGGGTGAGATTTGTTTTATGGCCCAGAATATTTTCCATTTGGCTTGAATGTTTCATGACTACTTGAAACTTATTTCATTCTGTCCCTAAATTGCAACGAAGTGAAGGTGTTTGGTTAGAAGTACTGTTCAAGGTTTCTAGTAATTGCTGATTTTATTTCCATGTATTGTGTCAATTACTGAGAATGATCTGTATAATGCTTCAAATGGAATTATAGATTTATCTACTTTTTCTTTCAGTTCCATTGGTTTTTATTTTATATACCTTAGAATTCTGTTGATATTAGTAAATGTATGGAACATTAACTGATTTCTTTGTTATTAGGTAATATCCTTAGGTATCTCTTGGTACCTCTTCTTATTCTTATTCAAAAGATTACTTATTGCTAAGAGCCAAGTATATGATACATGGCATTTTTGGTTGAAAGGTGACGCCAGCTAGCCATTGAGATGATATGATTATGTTAAGATTTGCATTCATATGGATATTGGACTCCTGCTGTTCACCTCGGCCTGCTATGGGACTCCTGGAGAGTTCCCATTGGTTGGGGAAGTACAGTAGGAGGGAGTTCCGGGGGAGGAACTCTCTCTGGCGGTTCCGGGAGGAGGCCGCATGGGTGGATCGAAAATCTTCCCGGGCGCGTACTGGACATTGGCGGCAGTTTCAAAAAATAAAGTTTGTTCCTGCTTGAGTGGCTCGTGATTTTGTGCCCAGCCAGACTACGGCAACTTATTATGAAATTAATAAACCCACTCCAGTCCTTATTTGTGTGTATGTGTATGGGTGTATAGATGTGTCGCCTCATATACTTTATTTATGTCCTTATATTTTCAGTTTATTCCTCTTATATTTTATAGTTAGAACCGATTTTTAAATTCAAACTATTGATTTCTTCTTTTCATTTGGGTTGTTTAAATCATTTAAAATTAATGTAATTATTGACATAGTTGGACTTCAGATTAACATTTTAGTAACTATTTCTTTTTTTCTCCCCTATGCTTTTTTCTTTTCATACCTTCTTTTATAATTTTATTTTATATATAATATTGACTTTTTAATTACATTTTAATTAATTTTCCAATGATTGCTCATGGGTGTGTCATACATATCTCTACCTATCACAGTCTATTTTCAAATAATATTATGCCACTTCACATATGGGATCAAAACTTCACAACTGTCTATCTCCATTCTTATCCTATTGTTGCTATATTATTTGCTAATATTTATATTGTATACCCCCTAATATGTAATTATTCTTCAGAAAATCAAATTGTTTTAAGAAAGTAAAATTTGAAAAAAAAGAATACTTTTTACTCTAAGTTTTACCCTTGCTGGCAATCTTAATTGCTTTGTAGATTCATTCTTTCTGCCTGGAAAACCCATTTAATTCTTTTGGTAGTGTGGTTAACTTTACTTCGCTACTATTTTTGGATGATTTCTTTTTCTAGTTGCTGTGACAAAATACCGGAGATAATCAACTTATAGGAGGAAGGCTTTATTTTGGCTCATGATTTTATAGGTTAAGTCTGGGGTGAATTGGTCTTGTTGCCTTGGGCCTGTGGTGGCATAGTATATCATGACAGGAGCATGTGGTTAAGTCCTATTGACCTCACAGACTCTAGAAAGTAAAGAGAGAAAGAGGAAGAGACTCAAGTTCCAATATCCCCTTCTAGGTATCCTCCCAAATGACCTAACTTCCTCCCATTGGGCACTACATTCTACGGGTTTTATGACTCCACATGAGCACCATATTCTGGCAACC
Source organism: Marmota marmota marmota (assembly GCF_001458135.2). Taxonomy (NCBI): domain Eukaryota; kingdom Metazoa; phylum Chordata; class Mammalia; order Rodentia; family Sciuridae; genus Marmota; species Marmota marmota. Next base: position 5,794,551 of record NW_026000211.1, on the reverse strand, counting down.
TAGTTCTTAACACATGGTTCTTTAGAAGAATACTTCCAAATCATACCACAGGTATAGAATTTTGTGTTGCTAGATATTTTTCTTCTACTACATTTAAACCCTCTCCCCCAACCCTTTGGTACTGAGGATTGAAGCCAGGGGTACTTTATCCCAGTACTTTTTATTTTTATTTTGAGACAGGGTCTTGCTAAGTTGCTGAAGATCTCACTAAGGTCTCAAACTCGTGGTACTCCTGCCTCAGCCTCCTGAGTTGCTGGGATAACAGGCATGTGCTACCACACCCACTTTAAGCCCTCTTTTATATTTAGGCTTTCCTAGTTTTGAACAAATAATTTTATATCATGCCTATCTTTTTCATTTCTATCTAACATTTCTTTTCTTTCTCTGACTTCCTTCAAGAGTTTCTCTATATTTTTGTTTTTCAGAAGTTCAATAATAATCCTTTTTGGTTTTTATAAAAATGAAAATTTATTTGGAATTTTCTAAACTTCTTGGATCTATGATATGGCATTGTTCACTAATTGTAGAAAATTCATGTTTATTATTTCTTTAAGTATTTTATTTGCCCAGTGTCTCTTTTTTTTTCCCGTTGAGACTCATATTGCACATATGGTAGACTGGTGTGTCCTCAGGTCTTGCATGCACCATTCAGAGGTTTTTAGGTTTTTTTTTCTCTTTGTGTTTCAGCTTAGAGCTTTCCTGTCTTATATTATCAAAATTGTGGGAAGTATAAATAAAATTTTGAACAATTATATAGAAAAAAAATTATTAAAAAGTATATTTGATTACTCACACAGAGTACAGCAAGCTTAGCTCATCAAGCTCAAGAACAAGGTATAGTTTTAGAATACAGCTAGTGAAACTTCCACTGACAAACCTTCTTCTCTGCTGCTTAATATTGATGCAGGGTTCTTGATTCCACCCTGTCTGGTATGAATAATTTCAACTGTCTTTGTGATCAAATTATTTCTGAAAGATTCAAAGTCCTGGACATTGAATTGGCTGAGCCTAGGTCACCTGTGATTCTATGAAATGCAAAGAGAGCATCTGGTATCAGTGACACACGTTTCCTATGTATGTGAGCCAAGGTGTGTTACTTTTCCTACCTAAAGGTCCCTGGATGATATGGTAGTATTTCCCTTATAGCTGCTTAAATATTTCCACTTATTTATTTACCTGGGAAAGGAACCTATATTTGAATATAAATTTGGCACTACTTTTAACACTAGAATATACTATAAATAGTGATATGATTCTTCCATGAACTGTGTAATAATTGTAGATGAGACTTTTGAGAAAATGTTGTTGCTAGATAACAAGAACAATTAAAAGAAAGCTCTATAACTATTTTAGAAATTTCCATTCCCTAACCTCTTGATATTTTTTTCTATTATCCAATATTTCTTTAACATTTTTGGTCAGCACAATGGTGGGGAGAAATATGGTTTGGTAGGATTTTCTGAATTGAATGGGTAAGAACTGTTGGATAAAATAATTTAGTAACTGAAAAACAAAATCAGAAGTAAAATTTCCAAAGAAGTATGACCTCAAATGTTAAAGGATCTTCCACTGAGCAAAAGATACTTGGAGTAGGGGTGGAAATGACATTTGAAGCAATAAAGCTTTATACTCTAAAGAGTCAGGATTCCTTAATAAACTGGTTGGGCTTGCAATGAGGAGAACCTGGGAAGCAATATAAGTGAGTTATACAAGTGAAAATGATTTAGTGTTTCTCTTTATTTTCTTAAGTATATAAAAAACAACAAATATTTATATATATATACACATATATGCATATCTTGAATTTTCTAAGAATGATATTTTGATTTCTCCTTTTCACATTTACAGTATTAGGGAGAACCACATTGTTGAAAAATGAAAAGTTAAAGAGGCATACTTATGAAGAGAACAATAGCTTAATTAAGAGCAAGACATAGAAATGATATAAATAAATATAAATAAATTAAATCAAGATTTCATTTGCACTTCAGACATTGGCACAAAGCATTATTTTCTGAATGGCTTTTATTGAAAACTGCCAGGAACAATTTTTCAATGAAACATATTCTTTTGACAGCATTTACTTTCCTTGGCACCTTCTCCAAATCTTAATAGTATTAGACCCATATCCCCTGACCAAGACTATTTTTCTTTTTAGATATGTGAATATTACTATCTCTTTAAGTCAACTGAATTTAACATTATGACTACTCAAAAGTAAAATGAGGTTAAAATATGGTTAAACATTACAAACTGCAAAATTCAGCTGGGAAAAATGAAAAGCTAATGCTTTTCATAGATTGTAAGAATATTGAGATTGTAAAAGTCAATGAATAATTTACTTAATAAGCTAAGTCTTATTCTTGAAAACAAATTCTTTGAATATTCTTTAAATATTTAAAATCCTTTTACAAGAGTAACTTATTATTGTTATTATTGTTTTTGTCATTATTACTAAAGGTGGGCCGTATCAGAATTTCTCCAGGTGGACATATTGTTCCTCATACTTTGCACAAAAGACACCAGACCATCTTGGGAAATAAAATAAGAAGTACTATTAAGTTGTGGGACAAAAGCTCATTAAAGAACTCATTTGAAGAAATGGCATCTCTATTACACACAAATTGCTTCTAGGCACTAAATAAGCTCTATCTATGAGAAAAAAGCAAATCAGTCATGTTGATTTTGAGAACATTTATCTTTAGTTCTTTAGTGAAATCAGAGAAACTAGGAAGGCTGTCCTACTTAAAAAAACATGACAAATCTCTACTTTTTTCTCTTTTCATAAATTAGAATATATTTAAGTGAAGTAGAACATACAGAATCATTCACCATTTTCAATATTAGTTATCTCTCTTTCTGAAAGAAAAGTTTTAAATGATATAAAATTTTAATGTTACGTATGAATTTTGGGAATGTTAAGGATTTCAGTCTTTATGCCAATACCACTTAAAACTTCGTCTCTATGAGCTCATTTGTTTATCAAAGTAACTGATATAAAAAAAGGCTTAAAAAACATGTAGGGCTTTGATAAAATAAGGAAAATAATTACTATAATTGCTGATGAACTAACTTTGAAGGGCTAGACATGTAAATGAAACAACCTATACAGTGGCAATGAAGAGATTTGTTCTTTGTGGTGTTTAATTATGGAGGTGAGAATTTAAAGATATATTTTAAGTAACAATCATACTCTTCATAGATGACAAAGGATTATAGTCAGTCATTTTTCTTTATAAAGATTATAAAGAAAATTCTAAGTTTAGTAACATTCATACCACTTCTCCCTCAAATTTCATACTTCATTTTAGATTACAAAGGTAAGGCTCAATCAATATGGTAATCAGTTTGTCCCACTCATTCTTAGATCTAATAATTGACTTCAACAAGAAGCACAACAAGGAAATTAAGTCATAAAGAGTAAAAAATATGTAATCAGGGCATTTTCTTCTGCCAGGAGACATCTACTGCCTATACCAGTGTAGTAGAACCCTTTTTATAGGTAATAATGGGAAATATTCGACTTCTCTTATTTTGTGATTCTATAACACACAAATTATTTAAATTCTAAGTGAATTATTTTCCATGAGATTTACCCTTTCATATCAGGCATTCGAGGAGATGACTTCTTAAGCCCTTGATTCCCAGAGTTCTAATGTCTTGGATAACTCTCTTAACATATAGCATAGGCCTTTGTGCTTGAAAACAGCTATAAATCATGAATGCTTCAATTCTCATATTATGATACTATGAGTGGCAATTTAGGAGATACACTAAATATTTTTAAGTATGATTTGAGATTCCAGCATATTTATGTTATTATAGAAGATTTGCATTCAAATTATTATTATTGAAAATTTGGAAAAAAATTAGTTATGGCTTACCAAATAGTAGAACACAAAATATTTTTTCCTATATCATAACGTTAATCGAACATGCATCTATGTTGATGGATTAAATATTTTATGAAAATAAGGATATTATTTAAAACCCAGGAAATAAAATTTTCATAATCTATTGGTGTATCAAAAACACAATTGAAGTTCATAAAATGTCATATTAAGCTCAGTTGGTAGAGTGCTTGCCTCACATGCACAATGCCCTGGGTTCAATCTCCAGCACCACAAAAAAAGAAAAATAGTCATATTAAAATAAAATTGCCTACAGTGCCTACACAAAGTTAGTGGCTATTAATATTTGTTAAATGATCTATTTGATATGGTTGTTATAAGTTAATATGTGCAATATAGTTTGTGAAATATTGCCCAAGTAAGTTTAAGGAAATTTGGAATTAGTTTGATAAATCAACAAGATGCTTATTCTTGTTTTGAATGTCATAAAAATCAAACATTGGGCAAAATACAAAAAATAAAATTGGGTTATTCAAAAAATATTTGAGGAACATATTATTATAATATCTATATTTTTGCTAAGCTGGTTACAGTGAGTATTGAGCTTTCTTCCAAATGGAAATCTCTAGGACTAGACCATGATGTGTCTGTTATTTTTGGCAGTAGGGAAAATTTGAGACATCAGTGGCTGACAGTCTGCATTTGAATCTAATGCCATAGGTTGACTAGTCATTTAAAATGCATCTTTGTTAATTGTGGAATGAGAAAAATAATATTATATTGTAATATTTAAATATTAGGTAAAAAGCATGAAGAAGTTATCTATCACATATAATAAGCACTATGAAATAAATTTATCTTTGACCAATTTGACAGGTTTTTGAATAAGGAAACCACTTTAGATAAAAGATTTAAAGGCAAAAAAAAATGATGATTACACTGACCTCTGGATATGAGATGAAAAGATCTTAAAATATCCTTCTACACATTTGACACTATATTCAAAAGAGATTTTTACAACATTAAAATGATATAATGAAAAAGTAATTTGTAGTTTGAGCTCACAATTAGAAGTTTTTTCCATCCTTCCCAAGAAAAGTTGTCATTTTAAAAATCTTTTTTGATTCCTGAAATTTTGTGTTTAATAAAATCAAAAGTGAAGTTAAGGCTGGGGTTGTGGCTCAGTGGTAGAGTCCTCGCCTAGTATGTGTGAGGTGTCATCTTCGATCTTTAGCACCACATAAAAATAAATAAATAACATAAAGGTATTGTGTTGAATTACAACATATATAAATAAATAATCAAAAAATAAACAAAAAACTTGCCAAGAATTGTGCAGGTGTGAGGAATGTGGTTCAGGAATAGGAAAGGACATTGTTTGTATGAAACCAAGTATGATAATTATTGATTGCTGATTAACAAGTTATTAAAAACCTATGGTGACTTAATACAGTAGACATTTATTGCCTCACCATTTTTGTGTGTCAGGAAGGGTTTTAGCTTAAATGGAATCTCTGTTTTGCTTCCTAATGTTTCACAAAGTTGCAATCTCAGTATTAGTTCAGGGTCTGTGAACTTAGGTTTTATCTGAAGGCTCAACTAGAGTTCCAAGCTCACTTAGTGGTTTCTGATACCACTTAATTCCTCTGGGCTTTGGGGCTGACTGTTGATCAGAGTCAGTCTTAGTTCCTTGCCAACAGGCCTTCCATACCTGGTAGGGTGCTCCAACAGAGCAGGTAAGTCAGGAAACCTATAGACCACCAGCAAAATAGAGATCATAATCTTATAATTTAATCACCAAGTAATAGCCTATTGCGTTAGAAGTAAGTCACAAGCTCCATCTTAAACTCGGGTGGAAAGAATTATAAAAGATTGTTCATACCAAGAAATAAGGATTTTAAAAGACATCTTTGAAATATTCTTACTATGTGGAAGTTTGATAGTGATTGCATTGAATCTGTAGATTATTTGGGGTAATGTCATCTGAATAATATTAGGGATTGTGATCCATGGGATCACAAGAACATGGGATGTCTTTATGTTTATTACCTTCAACTACTTTCAATGATGTGTTATAGTTTTGGTGTACAAATCTTGTGCGATTTTTGTTTGCTAAATTTACCCTTTAGCTTTTTATTCTTCTTGATCACATTGTAAGTTCGTGTTTTTAATTTTATATTCATTTCAAAAATCATTGTTCATAAATGCAAGCATATTGATTTTTGTATATTAACTTTGCATATTGAGACATGTTTGAATTAGTACACTATATCTAATCTCTTCTTTATTCTTCAGAATTTTCTATATCATATCACTTGTGGATAGATAGTATAACACTGGGATCACTTGAAAGTGATGGCACTTGGTTTTACTTTTAGATGTTCTTTGTGGAAAGTTTTAAATTTAGTGATTAAATTTCTTAGTTGTTGGCATAGAATTATTAATGGTTTTCTTTAATCCTTTTAATTTCTGTAATGTCAAAAGCAATATCCCTTTTTCATGCCTGATTTTGGTATTTTGAGTCTTTTCTCTTTTTCCCCTTCATAAGCTTAGCTAAACTTGCTTACTTCATTGATCTTTTCAAAGAACCATTTATGGGGGCTTTATTGGTTTTGTTTATTGTTTTTTTATTTTCTATTTAATTATATCCTTTATAATCTTCACTATTGCATTTCTTCAGCTTGCTTTGGGTTTAATGTACTCTTCATGTTTCTAGTTTCTTAAGGTGGAAAATTAGGTTATTAATTTAAGATTTTTCTTTTCATTTTAATACAGATGTTTTTAATATACTTATAAATTTCTCTCTATGCACTGCTTTAGGTGCATTCCATAAGTCTGAAGTGTTTTGTGTACATTTTTATTTAGTCCAAAATATTTGTAATTTCCTTTTGGTTTTATCCTGTAGCCTTTTGATTATTAAGGAGTATGTTGCTTAATTTCCATTTATTTGTGAATGTCCCACATTTATGTCTTTTATTGGTATCATTTCATTATGGTAACTTTGAAAGTTTTCATCCTTTAAAATGTATTGAGATTTGCTTTTTGACCTAACATATTACCTATCCTTACCCACATATACACTTGCAAAAACATATATTCTGGTGTTAAATGAAGTAGTATACAGATGTCGGTTCCTCCAGTTACAGTACTGCTTAAGTGTGACTTTTCCTTATTGTTCTCTCTAGTTATATTATTCAAGAAAGGGTATGAATGTTTCCACATATTATTGTTGAGTTGTCTATTCTTCAATGTTTTAGCTTTTTTCATGTATTTTGGGCTCTGTGTTTAGCTGCATACATCTTAATAATTGTCATGCAATCTTGACAGAACAAATCAATTTAGATTATCCTTTTTCTTTGTAATTTTTTATTTAAAGCATATTGTTCTTAATATTAATGCAGCAGCTCCATCTCCTCTTGATTACTGTTTATATTGTATATATTTACCCTGTTCTGTTACCTTCAAAATATTTGTGTATCTGCATCTAAAATTTGACTCTAATTTAGATGGGATATAATACTCTCCTATTTACTTTAAACCCATTTTTACCTATCTCAGACTTTTTGTTAGAGTATTTAACACTTTAATTAAACATAATCATGAAGAGGTAGCAGTTACTTAAGCCACTTTGCTATTTCCTATGTCTTTTGTTCCTCTAGTCTTCCATTAACTTCTCCCTAAGTATTATAAACTCTTATATTCTAGTATGCCATTTTAATTCTCTCATGTGTTTAATGTATATTTTTTATTATTTTCTTAGTGGTTGTCCTGCATATTATAATTTATATTTTTATTTATAAAAATCTACTTTGGATTATTAACAATTTAATTTCAATAATATATAGTAACTTTGCTTATATTTGCTCTCCTTACTTTTTGTTGTATTTTTATTAAATTGCATTTTATACTGTATACCATAATCTATATATATGCATGGTAATTACTTTACTCTTTTAAATCATATGAGAGAAAAAAGTCTTATAACAAAATGCAAATTTATGCTTTTATATTTACCTATGCAGTTGTTTTTACTAATGCTGTTTATTTACTTCAGTGAGTTTAAGTTACTGTGTAGTGTCCTTTCATTACCCTATGAAGGACTCTTGTAGTATTTCTTGCAGGGCAATTTGTGAGTGACAAATCTTCATGTTAATCTTCTGTTAGATTTTATTTATCAGAAAATGTCTTAATTTCTCCTTTATTTTTCTGAGAATAGGGGATGAGAATAGTATATATTATATATATATATATATATATATATATATATATAAAATATGATATATTATATATAATTATACATTATANGTATATATTATATATATATATATATATATATATATATATAAAATATGATATATTATATATAATTATACATTATATATAATATATAAATGGCGCGCACACACACACACATATATGTATATATATAATATACATACATATACATATTACATATATTTATTATAGTACCAGGGATTGAACCCAGAGCTGCTAAATCACTGAGCCACATCCTAGCCCATTTGGTATTTTAGAGACAGGGTCTCACTGAGTTCTTAGGGCCTCAATAAGTTGCTGAGGCTGGCTTTGAACTCTTGATCCTCCTGTCTTAGCCTGCTGAGCTGCTGGGATTATAGGCATGTGCCACTGCACCTGGCAAGTATAGCATATTTTTTAAATGTCACAAAATCCACTGTTCTTACCAAGATTCAATCTGTTCTTCTGAAGAAATGCTCCAATTAAGCATGCAGACCTTCGGTTAATTTGTAGTTTTGAAAACGTTGATTCTGATATATTTTTCACATTTACTATTGTATTTATGAAGATGAGAATTATGAAGTTATTACTCTACCATTTCTGATTACTTGTTGATCAGTTTAAGTGAAGTTGCCTTTTAGCTCTAAATGCTGTCATTATCTTATACTGAAGTGTGGTTTTATGACTCCAGTGATCTTTATGGTTTTCATTGGTTATTTAACCATGAAACATGATCCTATTCTTGCCTGCTAAAAAATAGTACAGTTATGTAAAAAGTATTTCCACTTACCCTTTTTTCTCTTATCATTAGCATTTTAAGGTAAATTCTTAGCTGGATGACTGGATGGATTATTTTTAAATAACCATTGTAACCATTATTGTGACTCATCTATTGTAACACAGAGTGGTGTCGAGCAGTAGATAGGAGCCAAAGCATTACACAACCTCAGGAAGGGAGTGCTGTCTGTCATTTTTCTTCACGTCTATTAAAACTGCAATGAAAGAAATATGTGCAGAGACATCTGGCATTATTCCTAGATCTTCCACTCAGCCACCTGAAGTTATATCTTGCCCTCTTTAAGGATGAATAATCCTCCAAGGAGGAAATTACTCCCACACATTAGGAACACAATATGCCAGTTAGTGAGCAATTAGATCAGAGGAAAGCTTTGTCCTTCGTATCCCTTTATTTATTCCCAACACTTTTAAAACCGTTGAAATAAGAAAAAGAGAAAGAAAAGAAGAAAATAAATATCACCCCTCTTTAAAAGTAAGCATTGATGGAGAAATCAGTTTTTAAAGGAAAAAAAAAAATCTTTTGAATTCCGAGAGCATGTAATTTATACCAATCTGTGGTTAAAATAATTAAGAGTAAATAAGAACTTTTAGTCTCAACTTACACATTTAACATTGATGTAAAGAATTTAAAGAAATATTAGCAAATAAAATCCATCAATATATTAAGAGAATAATATAAATAATCAGATAGTAAGTTTTTTAGGAAAGCAGAATTGGATCTACCATGGGGTTAGACTTTTTTTTTTTCCTTTTTTCATTTGTGCCACTGTAGCCAAAGAAAAAGTTTATATCTGGGCTTAGTATTCTTACCTTATATTCATGACTATAGGCCTCCAATGGATATTTGGTCATGTAAATGGATTAAACTATATTTCATTAGAAGGTTAAATACTTCTTTCAATGTACATAGAAGTGGGTCCAAGATAAGATTGATATCCGTTTCTACTTAGTTTTTTTTTTTTTCCTATTCCTCTCTGTAGTGCAGAAGCATATTGTTTCTTGTCAAGCCACTATTATTGGCACTCACAAGCATAGTGGCTACAATGTTTTCAGTGTCATTCCTGAGTGAGCAGATCCAGAGTCAAGTACAAAAATTTTCTGCTTTCTCGGAAGGGACACAGTGTCCAAAGTTTTCCTTTTTTTTTTTTTTTTTTGATAGACATAAGTTCTTCGGGGAGACAAGCACTCTGTAGGTATCACTCTAATAATGAAATCTTGATTCCCAAACTTTTTCAGTTAAAGTGATATATTTAAATCATCATATTTCAATTAACTAAAAAAGCAGAGCCCATATTTTTTCATTGTTTAAATTAATCTTCACTGAGCATGAATTATGTTTCAGACATCCAGTAGTGCGAGAGCAAAGCATTGTGCTCTGGTGGTGCTTACATTCCAACCAGAATAATAAAAATAAAAAAGTCTCATAGTGGCTAGTGTATTACATAAAATAATGCTGGGTAAACAGTAGAGAGTCATGAGGTAGGAGGGTCTATGTAAAATAAAATGGTTAGTAAGGCTTTTCTGATGAGAGAAAATTTAAGTAGGACCTTGCAGAAAAGGGGCCATGAGTCCAGAAGGTATCTGCAAGTAGGGATTCGGCACAGAAAGAACATGTATTTACATTTGAACCAACAGAGAATAATGGTAAAACTACTGGGATTTTTAGCACAAACCAAGGTTGAGGCAGGATGCTAAGCTCTTGTCTTAGTTACTTATTAATCATCTCCACATACTTACAAAATGAGTCAGTTTTCCTTAAGAGTATCATGGTGTTATTTAGCAGAAGACTATCAATAATTTCATTAAATCTCAACACTTGAGCACACACATATTTTTAATATGTAGTGACATAGCTGCCACAGTCTGGCTGCAGCAAAATAACCAGGGGGGGTGACGAGCAACTTGTGTACATTGATACAGCAGGAGTGGGAGCCGTTTATTGTAGGAATGGAGGGGTATATATACATTACACACATCTTATCTTAATTAACATAACTAGATAACAGCAGTCAAACAATAAGGAATCTCCACACTTAATGGCTTGCTGGCTTTACTTCACAAACCACTCCCTCTGCAAAATGCCAGGCGCCATCTTGACTTGTTTACAGACTCTAACACATAGCAGGAGCAGATATAAGGCATTTCTGCTGCATTTGATACTGTGAGATGATTGTATCCAGGAAAATCACAACACTTTGTGTTACAAGCTGAAACGGCTGCTTTTGTTATAAAGGAACATTTTTACTTTAAAAAACTATGGTTATTCAAATTGCATATGTGGCAGACATGTTCTTGAAAACAAAGGAAGCAAGCCAATCAGTTGTATTGGTTACCTTGAATTTGACAGTTTTCCAATTCTTAAAAGACTTTTCTGATGTGAGTTCTAAATTACGGCTTTAAAAAAATACATATATGTTATGTAATAAAACGTGTCAACACAATGTGTCAGAAGTTGTATAACTTAGTGAACCAATACTTTCCAAATGTCAATGCAAGATGCTACAAAATCATACGTAAGTAAAAAAGAACCATTCCGAGTGAAAAGAAAAGGCAAACCAATAGCTTTTAATATAACAGAATACAAAAATGTCATTGATGTTTTTATATTTTACATTATAACTAACCTTTAAAAAACATCCATATGTAGATAAATAGTATCAAATAAGAATATCCAGAGCAAATTGAAAAGTCTATTAAAATATTCCTTCCTTTATTTTCATGTTCAACCCAAACAGCGTATTTCAGCAGATTAAATACAGATAGGAGAATATGTAAGTACCTTGAAAAGACATAAGTTTTTGATACCATCACAAAAATACATTTGACATTACAGATCTCACAGAATGAAAGATGGTAGGAATTACCTAACAATTATTTATTTTTTGGTTGTTACAATAACAAAGCAATTAGATAAAGCAAACATGACTGAAAGACAGTTATTGAGGGCTAAAGAAATAATTCTTTTAGAAGAAAGCCAAAATTCACCTAAAAAAGTTTTAATATTTCAAATTCCTGAGGATCAGCAAAAAGATGCCAATTTTTGATTCAACAAGTATCAAGCTATGTGTGTATGTAAACTAAAGAATTAGGTATTTATGTTAGTATTGCATATTTTTATTCTAGACTGCACTAAACTGATTCTTTTGTAAATTTATTTAAGAAATCAAAACATGATAAATAACTACCCCTACACTGAGAAGAAAATCAGAGAACAGACCATACATAGCTTGGAGTTGAGATTTCTTTGAATTCCTTTGCCGTAGAATGTTGATGTCCATTAAGTAAGCTTATTATGTCCAATATTTAGCTTAAGGGTCATTATTTCTAAAACCAAGTAGGCATGAGCTCTGTATGCTAATATATCTATTTGAAAATATACTCCCACAGTTAATGTGTGAATGTTGACAAGTCTGGAGATTTTTTCAGTTATTTGAGTATGGATATCTAATTCTTCCCACTCAAAAAGTCTCAGTGAATTATTCAGAAAAATATTAAAATTAGAAGAAATATGCCTTAGTTATATAAACCAAGAAAAAAAGAATAAAGGATGTACTAAGAACTTTGAGAGTCTAAAAGTTTTCCCTCTGATATAGTTTAGATGTATGATCCTGAAAAAAGATGTCAAATTCTCTTCTAGGGAACAACTAGTATCCCAAAATCCATTAATCAGAACATAATAATTACAAATTATATTTTAGAAAATTATTTAATGATATAAGGAGCTCTATAATGCAGATAAGAAGGGGAAACACTTCTGTACATAAAGAATGAAGATTTTAACATGTTAAGAAAAACAGGATTTACAAATGTATCATATTTTATTCATGTTTTGCATGGTACTTTAGCTTGAATAATAACCCCATCAATCTCTTCTTGAATAGTCCTGCTTTGAAGATTATTGAATTTTTAAATTAATAAGCTCTTTGGAACATTTTATGTTTGCCAAGGTCAGAACAAGGATTGAAAATCTAGATTTGTTTACCTAATGTTCAACTTTGATAGGAGGTGGCATAATGCAGAAATATTCCCATATGTGTATGAAAAGGCTATTTCATCTTTAGCTGGTGCAATTATTATGCTGGTGACTCTGCACAATGAAGGTGACACAAGTCACAGCACATATGTGAAACTGGGTACAGCCTTCTTATTGAATTATCTGGAAATAAACTAAGCGGTATAACTTATAAATCCCAAGCTGTGACCATAGGAGATTTTGATTTTACTATTTTATTTTACTATTCCTATTAGACAAACATCTTCATTATAAGTATTCATTTTGCTATGTGTTTGTATGTCAGAAGACATTCTTTTTAGACAAGAAGATGTAGAAAGAACAATTTAATTTTTCAATATTTTATGTGTTCCTAAAAATAAAAGATAATAGAAGAAAATCAGCAGAAATGATATGCTGCAAACCAAGCCCATTGGGGAAATCCAAGATTAGCAAATTAATAGAAAAGAAAAAGAAAACTTCACTGCTTAGTCGTTTTGATCTTGATAATCCGTGAGTTAAAATTTAGCAGAAAATTAAGCTGGTGGACTACAGAAAAAATAAGGCTTATTACTTAGACTGCTATCCACTTTGTTTATTCTTCAAAACTATCAGTTAGAAAAGGGATTTCTCTTGCATTTTCCTTTTTTTTTTTTTTTTGCTTGAGAAATTTCTGTAGTGCCTCAAGTACAAGTTGCTGCTTCTAAAAGCTTTTCTTCCTTACAATGAACTGTGAGGACTCCAATGTCCACACCTTGGGAACTGAATAGACTGCAAATAGTAGTTACCATGGTCCCACTTGCACCATTTATGTCTTTAACTTTTGGGTGACCTTGGACATAACATTTCAATTCTCTGAACCTTATTTTTTTGTTATTTATTAAATGAAGAAGAAACAAATTACTTTTCTTCTCCTCTAAAATTTGATATCCTAATGTTTTTACTAAGAAATTATCTTTATCTGAGTGTGCACAAATAATTCTTCCTGAAGACATAAACCACAAAATCTTCAAATTTTGTTTCAGGTTTTTCATTGTTACATCACCTTATGAGTTTTCAACGGCCTGCCTTTGTTCTGAGTACTCTGGCAAAATTATGGCTCTGTGCAAGGATTACTGGGAATTGGGTTCATGGAGATGGGAGGTGCTGTTGGATAATTGAACAGAGGCTGATAGTAGCAGGCTCAGGTTTTGTTTGTGATTTCTAAGACTGCTGAATGAAGGACTAAACCAGGCTAGGCTAACTGTATCTGTTTTTGTCCCAGATGAAGGGACTTTTAAAAATCAGCATGCTGAGGACAAACCAGTTTATTTTGGAGGATATGGAATGTCAACAGACAGACAGGTTAGCTTAGGTACGGAGAAACATTTTGAACCTTGATAGGTTGTTCCACTCAAAGTACATGACTTGGCAGAGATAGACTGTGAAGCTCATGCTCTATGTTTTTTTCTCTGGGATCATTCTTAGAAATAAAATCCCTACAGGCCTGTATATCAAATAGCTATGGAAAACAAAGAAAGAATATTTGAGGTCAACCCTCTCTATATGAGCCGTCTAGATAGGTAATACTTCAAAGCCAAATACCAATGGAAGTGAGCACAGGGTGGAACCATAGTTTCTAAATACATCATTTCAACATGCACAATTGAAGATTGGGTTTTACAGAGGAAGTATTCAATTTGAAGGGTATTGTCAGTTAGAATGTAAGTTTATTTGAATATAAAATTTGGATAAGTAATGAATAAGAATTCAACTTCTTGAAACTAATTTGAATCATGTCTTCCTCCATTTTGATATTAAGTCACTAGCTGAAGTTTCATTGGATTTTTTAAAAAATGGAGTGAAGTTAGTTTTTCTGAGTTATTTGAAAAGTGTGTGTAGTTGTTTTGCATTTTGATGTTTCTTTTGGTGTTATTCTCTCACCTGACAAAGGTGGTCCAGAACCAACCAAGCATATTAAGCCACTGAATATCTTCCCTCATTATCTACAAGTTAAATTGGAGGTAGGAAGGATTTCAGATGATTTATATGGTAAGTAGAATTTTCTTGAGAAACAGAATATAAAAAGTGGGTTATGGTTATGTAATGAAATTTTCAAAATAAAGATTCAGAGCTTTCTTTTGGTGTGCACTAAATAAGAGTGCTAGTAAACTTAGAGGCTGGAGTGGCTGGAATGTTTCTGTCAATAAAATTGATGTTATTTCATACTACTTGTATAAGTCTCATCTCTTTGTACAAATAGAACCAGCAGTTAATTTGAACTCCTCAATGCAACAGAGTCTGTTATAGTTCATTGATTCCTCTGATGAAAGTAAAAGATGTTTACATTTTTCATAGTCAAATATTTTGAATTGTGAGTTTGTAGGAAAACTTTTGCATAAATCACACTTGTTTAGTCCGAAGAAAATATTTTACTGCAATCTCACTTTATATTAGCAAATAATTTAAAACAGAAAAATATAAATGTGAAACAATTATTTGAAATATATTTGCAAGGGTATAATTGGCTGAAACATTTATTGAGCTCTTACAATTTGCTGCAACCTTGGAATCAAAATCAGATATATACAATGTTAGAATCTAATAGTTTTCTACTGAGTGTATTGCTGTGAGGGTTAGATAATGCATTTGTTCTAAATATTATCCTGGCTGCCTTACTGAGAAATTGCTATATTGTTTGTTTGTCAAACAGCTTGAAAAGCTAGACAATGCTATTAGCAGCAACATGGAAATGTTAGGTAGAGAGATTATTCTTACCTGCTGCTTTGTCATTTGGTAAAGTCATGGTGGTAATGATCTTCCTATCCTTTCATTACTAATGGATTGCCATAATAAGATCTGCAATTTACTTTAAAAAAAATCACTGTATAATCACAGAAGTGGTAGTAAATTCATTTCAGAAAGGCAACATCCAGTCACTTTTGTGAAAGATATTTGTAAAGTGATTTGAGAAAGATGAGCTGTCTGTATATTAGATAAATGAAGCTTATATAGTCTTCATCTAAAAATTCCTTCAGTGTCTTCTGCTCCCCTGCATATGCAGCTTCCTATGAATGATCTTGATATTCAATTGAATATTTTACTTCTCACTATTTCTACTTCTTTGCAGTTTTTGTATTTCCTCACATAAATGAAGAATGTGAAGATTGGAATTTTAATGGTTTCATATAGAACAATTAACATGATAACCTCTTAGTTATCTGGTTTATGACTTAGTAGGACTGATGTGTAAAATCTCATGAATGTGATTGGGATGGGAGATAATTTTGCTTTATTTTCCAATTATTTATTGGCATATTCAATGTCTCAGAATTCTATTTTTTAGATGCAGTTTCAGGGTTGAACTTGGAATACAGAACAGAAATATATAGGAATTCGTTTGGGTAAAGTCAAAGAGAGGGAGGGAGAGAGTAAATGTAATTTTTTTATTTTCAGTATTACATTTCTCTTATATCAGATAAATATCATTGTACCATGGGAAAGAGAGAGGTTTGGGGGGACTGAATGTAAGAAGTAAATTGACTATTGTATCACTCAATAACACAGATGCGAGGCTCAATAACGCAAGACAAAGAAATTGGAGACATGAATTGATCTTAGAATTAAAATCTGTTATGTTACATTGAAGTTTCTGTAGGTTTAAGGTATATCCTTTTCCATAGCAAAGTCATCTTAAAATGGTGCCAAAATAATTAGTAGCTTCCCTAGATCAGTTTGACTTCCAATGCAGAAGTGGGACAGGAACTGAGGGATAAAGATTGCCCTTCCCCACATGTCACAGAAAAAATACTTTCCGGTTACTCAGTGGGGGAAATAATGTGAATAGCTTATTTGACTCATGAAAATCCGGAGTCTGCTGCCCCTGGCCTTTGTAGTGTCATGGCTTCTCCCTTTTTATCTTTTTCTCAATGATTGGCTGTGCCCAACTGGACTGAGTTTACCTTTCAATTCAAGTCCCCATGGGGTAAACAATTAGGCCAGTCCAACTCACTTCTTTACTTAATTCAGCATTTCATTGTCACCATGTCTGAGTTGGTGCATGAAGCAATGGGATACTCCAGTTTTGTTAAGGTCCATGCTGTGTTTTCCGTCTATTCCACCAGGGATCCTTATGTGGGTACAGACAAACCTATCTGAAATGTTCTTTGTTTTTTTGTATTTCTACTTCACTTCTCAGAAACTTTGAGGAGAGAAAGTGTGTACCCTTAAAATAACCATAACTGTCTATATTAGCATAGAAGCAGCATTATAATTAGGGAAAATTCTTTCTCCTGGGGATTCATTTGCAGTCCTATGTTTTGTGTACGTGGCTATGGGTGACTTTTCTGCTAATATAAGTGAATTTTGCTAGAAATAATAGAATATAGGTTTTTGGAAATCAGCCTTTCATCACATAGAAACAGTCTCAGAGCTGTTTATCTACTACTGAATAGTGAAATTAAGTAGGTAATAGTGTAATTAATTCTAATACAGTTATTTGTTTACTTGTAAATGCCAATATACAACTGACTATAATAAATTGTAGTACCTCTGGAAGCTCAATAAATATTAAGCTAGAAGATTCTACGAACAAAAGGTATGTGTTTGCACATGCATATGTACTTGCAACTTGCACCAAACTGGGAAGAAGATTAGTATTATAACACAATAATGTAATTATTGATTTTTCAATGGTTTTTATATTGTATAGTCATGATAAGAGATTAGGAATTCCAAGCTATAAATATATCACCAGTTTGTTCAATTTGTGGAAGCATGTAATGATTTTAACAATTTAATAAATAAATCCTCATTCCTATCAGTTAAATCCTCAAAAGATTCACTAAATTTATGACCACATGTTCTCTGTTAGTTATATCAGCTTGAGTTTTATAATTATTTGTGTTTCTTAGTGGTGTTTATTTTTTATTTTCCATAAGTCATCAAGTGTCTGTTTAAAAATAAATTTAGGATTTAGCTTAGACTGAATAAAAATTACAAATTAATCAATGACCTTACAATTAAGAACTTTGTCTTAATTCCTTATCTTGTTTGATTGATTTTATAATTCCTATTTCTTTAATTTAAACACTCCTTTACATTAATTTTATCTATACAACACCCTAAAAATACTAGTCTTTTCTATGCTAAGGAGATTGTCAACAAAGGATATTAGCATTAGTTCATGTGTAGCATCATTTTAACATTTACTTATTACAAAAACAAAATCAAGGAATTATTGAAACATGACAAAGACAAGCAGAGGAAGAATAGTTATGGCAGATGACTAAGCAAGTAGAAGTTAATGGAATTGAACACAGAACTTATCTTGGAGCTAGCTATAGTTTGGCACTTAAGGGTACTCCAAAGCCCAAGTGCTAAACATGTGATCCTTAACTTTGCACCATGGGAGGTGTTGAAACCTTTAAAAGGAAAGGCCTTGTGGGAAATCTTTAGGTCATTGAAAATGTGCCCCAGGGAATCTCTTTTGTTCACTTTCCAGCCATGAGGTAATTGTTTTTACTCTACCAGTGCTTATCATCAGGGCCACCTGATCATGTATGGGTACCTCCAAAAGTGTGAATGAAACAAAACTTTTCTCTTTATAATTTGATTTATCTTAAATATTTGTTGTAGTGACAGAAATCTGACACAGAACTTCTGGCTTTAATCCAAAAAAAGGTACGTGTTTATTTCCTTTGCTCCTTTTAGGTAATAAAGTGGAACACACTAATTCAAAAGATAAGAAAATATTAGTTTAATGTTGATTTCTGAAACAATTTTATTGCATGAGACTTTTATTTTCTGTATGAGTAAATCCCTCACATTTATTTACTATCTGTAACAGCTGAGTGAAATGTTAAAGCATCTTTGAGATTAAAGAAACTTGGGCATCATTCATAATTCCTTCTTATTGTTCATGCTCCATGTCACTTAATTAAACAAATACTATTCCAAGTGTTTCCCAAATTGCCATTCTATGCCATTACATCTTTCACATTTCACACTGTTGCTTTACCTTTCAAATTGTCATCCTCTGTACCACATACAGTTGCCTCCTAAATACTCCCTTTTTCTGTTTCCTATTGCACAAAATCTTCTTAAATTTTTCTTTCTTTATTAATTCTTTTAAAATTATACATAACATTAGGATGCACTCTCCAGCACTTCTCCCCACTCTCCTCCCTCCTCCATCCCCCAGATTCCCTTACTCTGCTCTACTGATCTTTCTGCAATTTATTTATAGGTTGTTTTTCTACATTAGTATCTTGTGGATACTTTAACTGTGCTTGTTATGCTCGAATTCGGGACCCCCAAAGACCACGAGAGACCCAAGATCGATGTAAGCAGCAAAGAGGTATTTATTGCGAGCTAGCTGGGTCCTCTGCATGCACACACAACAACTGGTGATGCTGAGAGGCCCCAGCCCAGGTTTGCAGCAGTTTTATACATTCTTTGGAGAAGGCAGGGACTTCACATACATCATAGCATCTCTTAGCAAATCATCACACACCTTGGGGAAAATCAAATAACAACTCTAAAACATGATTAGCACATTCACTGGCGGGAACAAGTTGGGTAGGGGTGATTGGTCAGTACAAAAGGGGTATTCATTTGAACTGATTGGTTTAAGCCAAGAGGGGTGTACGTGCTGAACTACATGGTTTCCCAACATGTTATCAACCACCATAAACTACTGGGAGGGTCATCTGGCATCCCAGGTATTTCCCTGTCTCATGCTGATTGGTGGCTGCTAGGGGGTTGCTATGGATCCCCACCTAGCCTAACTGAGTCAGGGACACCTGGCGCAGCAGATCTCTCCTGTTATTTGTAGATAAACAACTTAGCAGGGTGGGAATGTGCTTAGGAATGCTCTGTGGGTTTTTCCAAGGACAAAGGCCATGTCCCTTCCTTGGACAGGCTTTGTTCTGAGATAGAGGCTGGTTTTTCATGCTATACTCATGTATGTGCATCCAAAGTTCAGTCAGATTCATTCATTCGTTGCTCTTTCTTCCCTTTTTCTGTCCCTGCTTCTTCCCCCTGACAATTCCCTTCATCTACTGATCTTTTCTCTGTTTTGATGAAATTCCCTCTCCCTTCATTCACTCCCTGTTTTTGGATTAGCTTCCATGTATCAGAGAAAATAATCAACTTTTGACCTTTTAGACTGGCTTATTTCACTTAGCACCATAGTCTGCAGTTCTACCCATTTACTGGCAAAGGCCAAAATTTCATTCTTCTTTATGACTAATGCTATGTTGTGTATATATACCACATTTTGTTTTGTCATTCATCTGTTGAAGAGTACCTAGGTTGGTTCCATAGCTTGGTTATTCTGTACTGTGCTGCTAACTACAATCATATCACCATAGCTCAAAGATCATGAAGGAACAGTAGACTTTTTCAGCGGATCTCAGTCATTCAGAGCAATAATTATCATTAGGATACAGCATGTGAGAGAAATTTGTATTTAAAAATGGAAAAGTAAAATGTAGTAATGTTTAAGGCAGGTTTAATATAAAATAGACATATTGTACCAAGTAACTAAAACAACTCTCAAATGACTTCAGAATCCATTTTAGCCCATCCCTTTTTGAATACTGAACTGACAGGGAGGAATATACATTTGTTTTACTATGTCATCTTTTTTTTTCATATTCAATTAAAACATGAAAAGAAGGTAGGCCACCTCGTATTAGGCAGGTAATCTTCAGAGTTCCTCAGCTGATGAAAACTCTTTTGACAAAAGTTTCTGCATCAAGATTGAATCACTCAACTCTATTTCTCAATTACTTTCTTGGCAAGACAAATATGTTTTTTTATGCAAAAACTAGTGTTGCATTTAATTATCTCTGCAGATACAATACATCAATAGAATTTTAATTAAGAAGTTCTCAGGTATCTTGGAAGTAATCTATTCAGAAGACTCTTGGAATTGTAGGCAACAAAGATATCTCCAGGCAATGTTTCAAGTTTCTTTTCCCCTTTTTTTCATTTTCTCTTTAGTCAAATGGAACTTTAGAGTTCCTTTGATGTGCATTTGTTCTATTTATCTGAAATCACATATATTAATTACATAGCCCTAAATGGCAGTAGGAAACCTGTCACTATGTAAGAACTTCCACATTGTTTTTATAATAAAATAATACATAACATTTAAAAATTATGGTACTAAAATAGTTCATTATCATTTATTGTAATGTTTGTGCAAATATACAAAGCATTTAGTATTTATAATTATGGACATAGTAAATCTGACTGGAAAATAATGTCTTAGAGCCATGATTTTGCCATTATAGCATAATAGCAGAAGAAATTGATCTAACTCTTAATGTATTCATTATATCTAAAGAGATAATATGTTAATCTAGAAATTATTAAAAATAATTTTAATGTAATGAGAGATGACTAACCTTAATTCTAAAATCAACATACTTAGTGGAAACTTTTATGCAGAAAAATGATATAATCTTGAATAGAGAACTGTCACATGAATAATACAGACTTCAGAAAATAAAATGCTTTTATTTCTGAGATAAGACTGAAAGAAGATAAGTATTGCATTGTGCTAAACATAAGTAAACTCCCCAATAATATTCCATTTTGAAAAGTGAATTGCTAAATGCAATCATTAAGGTAAAAAGATGTGACTTTTTAAAAATACATTTCATTTTTTAAATACCTTTATACTGTTTATTTATTTTTATGGGGTACTGAGGATCAAACCCAGTGCTTCACAAGTGTGAGGCAAGTGCTCTACCACTGAGCCACACCCCCAGCCCTATTTTCTTCATTTTTGAAGAGAATAATTGTTGCTAATATCACTGTTTTTAGGTAGACAATGAAAATATGTTTGGGTATGTTGAAATATCCTAGAAAAACATTAAGGTATCAATAGAAAGTTAAACTAATATCAAAGAAATTATCACTTTGGTAATAACTAAATGGCAATTCAAGTTCATTTATTTCACAAGATAGTCAATACCTTTTTTGTAAACTATCATTTCTTCACTACTAACAATATATCATTCTGATGAGGTTTCAGCTGAATCCATATTTCTATTTTTACTTAGACCTTTTTTTCACTTCTTGAGAAGCTACCACTGATCTAAATCTTTGCACATTCAGGCCTCCTATTTCAAAATAAAAATGGAAACTGCTTATCTCATCGCCCCCCCTAAGAGAAAAGCTTTTCCTTTTCCTTTCCATAAAATATAGAGAATATAAAGCTCTAATGAAGCAGAACTGATTAGAAAACTTAACTTCTTGATCTACCAGTGTGATTTTGGTTAAGCTATCAATAATGTGTGAAAGCTAAAATTGAATAGGAAGAAGGTGGTTTTCCTCTGTTCTAGAGTTCAGTATTCTGGTGCTAGCCTCATCCACCCATCCAAACTAAATAGATCACCAACAGCTTTGCCTTAATTCTATACCAAACATGTCTGCAGTTGCTACATTGTGTTGTGAGTGTACATATTTTGTGGGGGTGGTAGAGGATATGAAGATTGGATAAAAAGGAGATAGTAGCATTTGTTGAATTTAACATACCTTATTTTAGAAAAAGCATAAAAATGCATAACCATGTGAAAACATTGCTAGGACCCTTCCAGGGATTTGAAATGCATCTATCTAAGTGAAACTTCTCGTAACTTTATAATAAATCTTCCTTTATAAACTATAAATTGAAAACTGTGAGTAGTTTCACATTGAAAGTCATTAAGTTCCCCAACAAATTGTGGACACAGCTAAAATTTCTCATTTTACCACTGTAGCTAAAGTTCAAGTTCTTTTGATCTTCTCTTTGTGCTTAACTCAATTAACTTATTACAGGAGGAATATTAGTATTGTCATATGAATATATTGGAGTTATAAATGTCATTAACATAACTACATTAAAATAATATAATATCATTATTTGATATTAGTATGCTAATAATATTAATATTAGTAGTGTCACTCAAGAATTTCTTATGAAAGACTAGTTCTGGATTAAACCATTCCACCAAGCTGTAAATGTTTTCACTTGTGAAAAGAGGCTTAATATATATTTTCTTAACAAGTATTGTATTCTGGTTAAAGAGGTTCAAAGTAGCATTTCTTAACTCTTCATTCTTGATTCTATGAAAATTATATAAAATTATATGACCATAATTTCAGGTCTAAATAATTAGTAACACTGTATTTAAATGATTGCGTTTACATATGTATTATCTGAATTTTCTCAGAACAAATGCGAAATGGCTATATGCAAAGTCATATTATATTAAGGAAAAACAACAGCTTTTAAGACCAGAGTCATGAATTCAAATTCCTTTTAGAATTCAAAATTTTCCATATAGTAACTATTGAGGATGAGTGCAATCTTACAACTTTATTGAGAGGGTTAAGGACCATAGAATAGATATTCCATAAATGTGACTTCCCTTTGCTTTCTTCACATAAGCAGACAAAAATATTAAACATGCTCTTTCTAACCCAGAAGTAATTAAAATGCACAGTGCATGACAGTTTAAAGTCTTTAATGATTTTTTTATTGTTTTCTTAAATAAAAAAATACAAAACACTATATTACCTTAAAATGAAAGAAACAATATTGCAGATATAAAAAGAGAAACATTCTTTAGATATACTATGATTTAAGTTGTTACCTAAGTAGTATCAGATATAGATTTAGAAAACAACATTTTGAAAAACTCAAAGATAATCCTTTGGGGGAAAATGTCAATGATATATTGTAGACACAGTAACTTCAGTTATCATTCACATTAGATAGGAAACCATGTGGAAGAAGTGGGGTAAGCACTACTTCAATAGCTCAAATCATAGAAGCAGAATGTAGACGGAAATGACACCTATGAGAGTTAATGAAACACCAGGATATCTTTATTGTGGAAGCATTCTAGAAAAGAAATGAAATTGAATGTCACAGTTGTGCCATCAAAATGCAATTTTCAAAGTAGTCAGCAAATCATATACCTGAATTTTGTTCTCAAATGTTGGACAGGAGAGCTCTCTCTAATCAGAATGCAAGATTCTCAGAAACAATTCTACCCAGTCCTCATCAGCATGCACAGCCCATCATTCAGAAACCAGGGACTTTCAAATAAGTTTGAATGTGTATATAGGCACATTCTTTAAACTCAGTGGTTAATATTGATTGGATTTAATCGTACAATAGATCTTTGAAAGTTTCCTGAGACATACCCTTCAGATACCACGCAGCATGCAATTTTCCCCAAAAGATATTGATGGAATCATTTACTTATGTTTTACAAACATTCTTGTTTGCTTGCCTCTGTACAGATTAACGAAAATGATTACTTATTTTAAGATTAACAAAATTAATTATTTGAAGCCACTGTAGAATTTAAAATTTCATTGTTTTGTTTTAACCAAAGAATATTTTCTGCCCAAGCATCATGAATTTCTTATTTAGCTTTTCCCTTACTTGAGTCAACAGCACAAAGAGTTTTTTTTTTTTTTAATTTATGGATGCATGTTTAACAGAAAGGACAAATAGTTTTAATTAAAAAATTCTTTTCCATAAGCATTTGTGAATATGAAATAAAGAGTAAATATGAGCATGTGCACATTGATATGTAAATGGAAGATAATTTGTGGGTTAACTTCATGGCCAAAAGTCTAGACAGCGCACAGAATTAAGTATGAAATATGTTCTAAGTCCACAGGACAGTGTATCATAGTTCCCTAGGTCCTCTTCAGAGAATGTGGAGTCACAAATGATATGCTTAGGTTTATTTTTGATTTAACAAGAACATATCAGTCAAATTCAGTGAAATAATGATTGGTACATGTTACAAATTTAAAATGAAAGCATCTGTCTGCATCTAAGTTCTCTAAGAAAGGGAACTATATGAAATTTTCATTTCATTTCATTTTTCAAATGCACATTAGCACCTTTTTGTCATTTTATTCTCAAATTATTTAAAGAAATAATTTTAACTCAAAGAGGGCCATGAATCTGAAGGAAAATGCAACACTAGGACAGTGTGTTGGTCAGCTCCTCATCACTGTGACCAAAATATCTGAGAAGATATTTTGCCATATAAATATATATATATATATATATATATNCTAAATATATATACATATATACATATATATTCATATATATATATGAATATCCAGTGTGTGAGTTGCTCCCTTTCCACAGTCTGGATATATAATGCCAAGATGGACAGCCTTTCAGAGATAAGCCTTTCTGTACAAGCCAACTGCTGCTTCATTTTCTATGTCCTCTTGATTATTATATACATTGACTTTATTCCCAGTGTCACATTACTTGCTTTGATTTGATCCATTGCATTAGTTGCTCTGATTTTACCATACCCTGTTCCTAGTAACTGGTTTGATTTCATCCTATAGTTTACTGTTTTCTTCAATTTGTATACATTTTTCTTGATTTTTAATCACTTTTTATTTTAAATTTGTTTTTAACTGACATATAAAAATGTAAAAATTAGACATTTTGTACATATATAGGGGTGCCATATGATGTTTGATACAGGTATACACTATGCAATATTTAAATCAGGTTAAACTTTATCTGTCATCTCAAATATCATTTCTTTATGGTGACATAATTTAAAATCCTTTTTTATATAGCTTTTTGAAATGTGTAACATGGTATCATCATCTATAGTCATCCTACTGTGCAATAGTACATCAGAACTTCTTACTCCTAACTATAACTTACTACCCTTTGACCTACCTCCCATCTTTTCCTCCCTCTCTACTCTGTTTAGATTCTGGTGACCACCATTCTACTTTTAACTTCGATCAGATGAACTTTTTAGATTTCACATGTGTGTGAGATCATGTAGCACTTGTCTTTCGGTGAGTGGATTATTTTACTTAACATAGTGATTTCCAGTTCCATTCATGTTGTTGTGAATGACAGAGTTTCATTATTTTTTATGACTGAGTAGTATTACACTGTGTATGTGCACCATATTTTATTTGTCCTATTATCAGTTGGTAGATTCTTCTATAGTTTTCATTTATTGGCTATTGTGAATAGTGCTACAATAAACATGGGAGTGTAGGTATCTCTTCAACACACTGATTTCATTTCCTTTGGATATATATTCAGTAGTGTGGAATTGATGGATTATATATGATAGTTCTATCTTCAATGTTAAAGACTCTCAATACCATTTTCTGTAATAGCTACACTAATTTGCATTCTTACAGAAATGTGCAAGGATCCTCTTTGCTCCACAGCCTTGCCAAGACTCATTATTGTTATTAACCCTTCTTTCTAGAGTTGAGGTGATGTTTGCCATTGTGATTTTGATTTGTTGATAATTAGTCATTTTGAGCATTTAAAAATATAGCTGTTAATCATTTGTAAGTTTTTTTAAAATGAAATATCTATTTATATCTATTATGCATTTTAATTGGATTATTTGTTTTGTTCTATTATCGAATCTATTGTGTTCCCACATATTCTGGATATGAATCCTAACTTTGGTGTATTTAATCTTCTTCTGTTAGTCTCTATCCTCGCCTGTATTTCCCCCAACATTTTGAATAATTATTAATTATAAGATAGTATGACATTATTGCAATTTGTTAGAAGATAATTTGTTTTTTTAATATTCTTTAAGACAGTATTAAATCAAGTAAAATAATGTTCATGTAATCTTCAGTTGCCAGAACATTAAAATTATTAAATACCTAGAGCAAAACATTTAACTGTGAAGCAGTCTGTAAATGTCAATATTGTATAGATTTTTTTTACACACTATAGTATTATTAGAATAACTCTAAGGCACATAATTATCTATGGAGCAATTAATCCTGTGCAAATATTATCATGTAATTACAAAAAAAATACTTTCCAGTGAACATCTCTTACTTCAAATAATCAAAGTTTTTGCTTAGGGTTTAGTCAGGCAATTAGTTAAACTGTACTACTGTCTTCTGTCCTCTCATCTTGTCTTATATTATTTAGTCTCCTCTCCTCTCCTCTTCTATTTTCATTCCTCTTAATTCATTCCAGCTAGGCTTTTGTTCCCATCACTCAATCAAAAATGTTCTTAAGGCTTAGGAGGCTGAGGCAGGAGGTTTATGAGTTCAAAGCCAGCCTCAGCAGCTTAGAGAGACCCTAGGTATTTCAATGAGACCCTGTCTCTAAACAAAATGCAAAAACGGCTAGGGACATGGCTCTGTGGGTTAGCACCCCTGGGTTTAATCCCCAGTACTCCCCCAAAAAATGCTCTTACCAATGATATTAGTGCATTCATATTATGAAATCTAATAGAATTCCCATTTCCCTCTTATTTATCTGAAGTTATTCTCTACTCCATAATACTCTTCCTTAATTTGCCTCCCTGCACGCCACCATTTTCTGTAATAGCTGCAGTAATTTACATTCCTTTCTTTTATTTTCTTTCTCTGTGGGGACACACTTTCTTAGTCTCAAAAACTGTTTTCTCCTCCCTCACCTGCTCCCAGTCTCCTCAGTGGGTACACTCCAACTCCCCATTCTTGAGTCTTTTCCTTTCTTTATATGCATAGCTGTGCATATCAACTTTGTGGAGGACTTTCAAATATGTCTCTAAGTTAAATTCTTCCCTTGAAATCCAGTCTTGTATCCAATTGGCAACTCAGTAGTATTTTCCGCATGGTTTCTAATGGAAACCTCACATTTAATACTGCCAAATTAGAATTCCTGACTTTTAGACATTATTATTGCTGTATGTATATATGTGACTGCATGACCAATGTGATTCTGCAACCTGTACACTCAGGAAAATGAGAAATTATACCCCATCTGATTCAAATGTATGATATGTCAAGATCATTGTACTGTCATGTGTAACTAATTAAAACAAATAAAAAAAAAAGAAAAAAATAAAGCAATGAAGTAGAGGAAAACAATAGAGACTTTCAATAGACTGCAAAAGAAACTTCAAATCCAGACACTGGCTTATGTGATGTCTAGTCTGGTTACAGCAGGACATTTGGTGGACAGGGTAGAGCTTGCCTCTGAGTGTTTTGGGTGGAGGATGCAACATGCTCAGGATCCTTGCTGTTAAAAAAGAAGCATGCTTCAGAGAAATGACAGGAAGCAAGTTTTCCAGGCATGGAGTGAGCAGAGAGATAAGAAGCGGAAGAATTAAGTAGGGTAAGGAATATGGCAGGGCTTTCTCAGCTACTGCAAGTCTGTATGTTTCTTGAGTGCAATGAGAATAAGGAAATGAGCCACATAAGGATTTTAGATCAAGGAGTTACTGCAATGTCTGAATTTTGGATCAGAATTGCTGTGATGTAGAGGCTGAGCTGGTGGTGGAGGCAATAAAAAAAGCAAAGATGATTCATTAGGGGACAGCTACAGTAATTAAAAGAGGAGGACTTTCTTTTACATATTTTATTTACTATATGTCTTTATATATATTTTTTAAATCCTGAAAGAGATCTTTATCATTTTTGTAAGAAAATAAAATGCTTTAGAATTGAATAATTTACATTGTAAAGTAAAATAAGCTGTAAAAATTGGGAAACAAGAAAATTGTGCACATGCTTAGTTATCTTGCCCATAACTTGGTGGGAAAAAATAATACCAAATAAAAGGCACTTTGATATTATTATTCTCATAGTTAAAGAAACTCAAAGTTTTTTTTTTAAATAGCATCTCTTATGGAATATAGTTTCTCACTTTGTTTACATTTTCTACTATAGCTTGAGTGAAGTGTTTGTGCATGTGCCCAATCCCCAAATTTACACTCTAAAATTCTAAACCCTAAGGTGATAGTGCTGGAGGTGGAGTTTTGAAAATCAGTTAGGTCATGGGGTCAGAACCCTCCTGATTGGGATTTGTATCCTTAAAAAAGAGACCCAAGAGAACTAGCTGGCCCCTTTTTCTATGCAAGGATGCAATGATAAGGTACTATCTATGAACCAAAAAAAGAGGGCCTCCCCAGAAATTGCATTTCCCTTGATCTTGGATTCCTGTCATTTAGATCTTTGAGCAATAAATTTCTTTGCTGATAAACCACCCAATTCATTATTGAAGCCCAATTTTCTCATCTATAAAATAAAGGAATTGAGTTAGATGATCTTTCTGCTCCAAAATTCTATGCTTATAGGTTGAATTAGACTGTAATATGAGGGAGAAATCACATATCTATGTTCTAATTTAAATTTCCTCTTTAAGTGTGTGACTTTGGACCCATAATTTACATTTGGAACCTTCAATTTTCTCATGTAAAAAGTGAGAGGGCTTAAATAGATTACTCATTTCAAGTAACTCTGAAGTTCTATAACATTTATAATTTCCTGAATTATAATGTTTAAACTATGAAAACGAGGAAGTTTCTGTCTTGTGGTATTTCTATGTGAAAGAGAGAGTTGAACAGTTTTGCAATACGCAATATTCTCAGAATCATTATAAATGAGGCTCAGAATCCAGGAAACGTTGGCGTTCATATGGTAAGATGATAGTATATGATAAATGATTCTTCAGAAGCCCTATGCTATTATTAATCCAAGATCAGTACAATTGAACGGGGAGTTTTTGTGTCTGGTGTTCTAGATATTCTTTCTCATTTTGGACTCTTTAACCAGAACTTGTATTGATTTACTTTGTCATATGAATTGCAGCAGTCAAGACTTGAGGCATTTTACTTTATACAACAACATTTTAATCCAGTGCAGACCCTAATTGATTAACTCTTTAGAAAAGTGATAATACATTAAATTCAGATTCTTATTTTGATCCTGATTCAGATCATAGTGGAACCAGAACTTACAAGTTTTTATTGGAGGATCTTTTGGATTAAGTTAACCTATTGGGCACAAATGCTTTTTAGACTGTTGAGAGCCACAGCCAGAAGGGGCCCCAGAAAACTTCCAGCTGCCAGCAAACTTAGCAGGAGGAGTGGGGGAGGTTGAGAGGCTTGTGGGAAGCCAGTGGTGGCAGTTGGGCTTTGAAGGTTTTCCTGAGGAGCTGTGTGGTTTGGTATGTGTGGTTCTAAAAATAAAGTTTGTTTCTTTTGACAAGTGGCTCTTGAATTGTGCCCAGCCAGACTGCGGCATTTGGTGGGCCACACGGGAACGGCTGAGGGTAAGTGATAAGGTAAACTGCTCGTCCCTGAGGGCAGGGCGAGAGGATGGGTAGCCATTTTAAGATTCTTCTTTTGTTTTGCTTCACTTTTGTTTTAAGTTGCCTGTCCCTGGAGATGTGTAAGATGGAAGAAAAACCGCTCACATCTGAGGAACAGATAGGGAGAAAGGACGGATGGACATTTCAGGAGGCTATTATAATGATTTTGTGTTGTTCCAATTTTGTTTCACTCTGTTTCAGTTTTGTTAGGCGTTATCTTGTTG
>NW_026000211.1:5713649-5761202 GCF_001458135.2 Marmota marmota marmota | reverse complement strand
CATTATTGCCAGAATTCCTATCTTCATCCCAGTGCTGGTGAAGACAATGATAAAACCAATCTACAGCTTCTGCAATAGCCATCACTGAACTGCTTGCAGAACTTGCCTGGACTATGTATCACTTGTATGCATTGTGAACTTACTTGTATGCATTGTGAACTATCTGTTGGTGCAGCGACTTGTGGTAGTGTTGGGGTATTTTTGCTGATGGTGTCATCGGTGGTACAATTTTTCTAAAAGGAGCTGTTAGTTGGCTTGGTGTATCTTCCTCCCTTCTGCTTGTCATGGTCGTTCAGCTAAAATTTGGGGGCCAACAGAGGTGAGGCAAAGAACCTCACACCCCCCCCGATGGTACAAAGACCTATCCACAGGTGTGGCTGTATACTGGACCGGTAGTCAGTGACGGGTAAGATCCAATTGCAATGGTACCAACCTAAGACAGGAGGCTGACACCTTGAGGTCAGCTCTTCGGATAATGGGTAAGAACCGTATGTACTATTGGACAACCTAAGGCAGGCACGGTCCCTAAGCCACATGCTTGTTGTTTAAACAGAGAGGGGGAGATGTTGATAGCCACAGCCAGAAGGGGCCCCAGCAAACTTCCAGCTGCCAGCAAACTTAGCAGGAGGAGTGGGGGAGGTTGAGAGGCTTGTGGGAAGCCAATATCCTGCTACCCCAGGATACCATTAATTAGACACAAAAATAAGGTTAGCAGACATTTACTCCAGTTATCAAAAATATTTCCCCATAATACTTAATAAAAATGTACACTTAATTTTATATTTTGTTATCTTCAAATTGAGCTCCTAGTATAGTCAATTTAACAAAATGGGCATTATACTTTTGTCTAAAAAGTAGACATTTGTTTTACAATGATAGAGAAGCTAAGAATTAAAAGATTTAAAAACTTATCATTGGAAATGGCTTTTTAAAAAGGTTTCTTATAGGAAAGTTTGTTTACATGTTTTTGTATATAATACTTGCCATTGAAGTTGCTTATAGTTGTGAAAATTTGATCATTATCATTTTACTAATTTAGCTCTAATAATCTCAGCTAGTAAAGGACTATGAAGAATTCTTAAAATTAGAAACATAAAGGGCTTCTCTTTTATAAAAAATATAGAGTTACGATAAGTAGCTTTAGATAAAATTTAAGATACAATTTGTTGTAGTTTTAAGAACTTTCTTTTGCATCAAAAGAGAATGCAAAATAAATGTGGAGACAAAAACTTGTATTGGTTATGGTCTCATGACTCTTTTTTGAATTGTAATCATTTTGATATTTTTGTTTCCTTAAAAAATATTTCAAAAATGATTTAGATTAGATATTCCAATTATTTCTTCTCATTTTCTCAGTGATAAAAAATGATTTTCATACTTTAGAAACTGATCATTTAAATGGTTGTAAATATATAGCATAATGACAAAATATAAGAGTATTCAAGGTATTGATCAAAATACTGAAATCCAGATAAATGGGATTTTCATATGTCATCATTAATAGTTTTAACTAATCTATATTCTGTCATTCATGTTTACATGTAGTATAATTATGATGTTTTCCTTTATATACTCATTATTCTTGGATTCTCCCTCAAATCTTCTGAGTATCTTTAAAGAATAGAGGTGCTTGATTTTGGCAAGATGGTGGAGTACAAAAAGGAGACACTTCTCACTTGCTCTGCTATTGGAATTGAATGACAGGAATATGGCTTCATTTGGGAAAGAATAAGGGTGTTCTGGGAAATCCACATTATCATAATAGCTACAAAACAATAAATCAAAACAGCAATTTGGAAGATGGAATCTACAAAACTGAGATGAGTAAACTCTTGAAATAAGTGATCTGAGCTCTGGGAATAGGAGCCTGGCTGAGGTAGGGGGGTGTGGAAGTGAGATCAATTAAATATAGATGAAAACTGGTGTTTCCTGAGTTAGCTCTTAAAAGTCTAGAAAGGACTCAGGGAGAGGATGACACACTCCAGTCTCCTTACTCCAGCATATGGCTTGGCTTGAGACTCCCAGAAAGCAGGGGCATCAGAGATGTCCAGCCAAGAAGGGAGTGAAACACTGTAGCAAAACTCAGCATGCAAAAGCTCCTAGCTAGCTTGACCTATTTGGGTCAGAGTTGCAAATATACAAACTGAAATAATTAAAATGCCTAATATACACAAAGATAGAATTCTAAAATCCATAAGGGAAAAACAGCAAGTCATATGGAGAGGTAAGCCAATTAAAACTGGTACTGATTGCTCAACCTTATATGACCTTAAAAGCCAGGAGGGCTTGGAATAATATATACCAAACCTTGAAAGATAATGGGTTCCAACCAATATTGCTATATTCAGCAAAACTATTCATCAGAATTGAAGATGAAATAAAAGCTTTCCATAATAAGCAGAAAATAATTCTTAAAAACTCTGCCAGCACTACAGGACATACTAAATGAGAGGTTTCACACAGAAGAAATGAAAAATAAATATCAAAACCAGGCTGTGGATAAATCTCACCAGAAAAATGGTCAATTAAAGGAGGCTCTAGTATGGATCAAGTATCAGAATAAATCAAATTGGCAAGAAATAAAAACAATTTTCTCTCATAACACTAAATGCATTGGTCTAAATTCTCCAGTCAAAATTATTGGATTGGCAGAATGGATCAGAAAACAAGAGCCAACCGTATATTCTTTACAATTGATGCACTTTACAGGCAAAGAAATGCACAGCCTGAAAGTGATAGGATGGAAAATGATAAACCATGCAAACGGAGACTAAAATCAAGAAGGAGTAATTACTCCTGACAAAGCAGATTTCAAGCCCAAATTATTCAGAAGATACAAAGAGGTCATTTCATACTGGTTAATGGAATCACCCAACAACAAGATGTAATGATTATAAATATGTTTGCCTTTGTTATTGGTGCAGCTATGTACACAAACAATAACAGAAAATCCCCTCAACTCAGTATAAACAATCAAATAGATCTCTGGTCACTTTTCTCCACTGATATCCCTTTGATTTTCATGAAATTCACCACAACACCTTGCTTTTTCCTCTCTAGCTTCCACATATGAGAGAAAACTTACAACCTTTGACCTTCTGAGTTTGGCTTCTTTTGTTTAACATATGATCTCAAGTTCCATACATTTTCTTGCAAATCACATAATTCCACCTTTCTTTACGATGGAATAAAACTCCATAATGTATGTATACCACATTTTCTTCATTCATCCATCCATTCATTCATTGATGGATACCTAGGCTGGTTCCATAGTTATTGTGAATTATGCTGCTATAAACATGGGTATGCATGTGTCACTATCAACTTTAATTGTTTAGGATAAATACTGAGGAGTAGTATATAACTGGGTCATATGGTGGTTCCATACCTAATATTTTGGGAAACCTCCATACTAATTTACCAACACACCAACAGTGTAAGAGTGTTTCCCTTTTTCTACATCCTTTCCAGTATTTATTTTTGTTTGTACACTTGGTGACTGCCATTCTGACTACTTTGAGATAAAATCTCAATATGGTTTTGATTTGATTTTTCCTAATTGCTAATGACATTGAACATGTTTCATATATTTTTGACCATTTATATTTCTTGTTTTGAGAAGTGTCTGTTTAATTCATGTACCCATTTACTAGTTGGGTTATTTGTTTTTTTAATTTTTGAGTTCTTACATTCTCAATATTAATCCTCATTCAGAGGAGTAACTAGTAAAGATTGCTTCTATTCTGTAGGTTTTCTCTTCACATTCCTAATTATTTCCTTTGCTGTGCAGAAGTGTTTCAATTTGATGCCATTTGTTAACTCTTTGCAATATTTACTGAGCTTTAGGGGTCCTATTGTGAATGTAATTGCCAGTGCCTTTTTGCTGGAGTGTTCCCTACATTTTTTCCTGAGAAATAAATAAGGAAAATAATTCCATTCACAATAGCTTCAAAAATCTAAGAATAAATCTGACCACAAAGGTGAAAGATATCAATGATAAAACTAGAGAACATTGAAGAAAGAAATTGAAGATGTCATAAGATTGGAACACCTCCAATGTTCATGGATTGGCAGAATTAATATTGTTAAAATTGACCCATTGCCAAAAGCAATGTACATATTCAGTATTTTCCCCTTCAAAATATTTATGACATTCTTCAATGAACTAGATAATATAGTCCTCAAATTCATTTGGAAGAGTAAAAGACCCAGAAGAGCTAAGGCAATTTTAAGCCAAAAAAAAGCAACACTGGAGGTATCATGATACCTGGCTTCAAATTATACTACAGAGCTACAGTAACCAGAATTGCATCATACTGACATAAAAACAGACACATAGACCACTGGTATTGAACAGAACAAACAGAGACAAACTCACACATGGACATTCATCTCATCCTTGGGAAATGTGCCAAATATATACTGGAGAAAAGTCAGCCTTTTAAAAAAAATGGCACTGGGAAATTGGTTGTCCATGTGTAAAAGAATAAAACTAGACCCTTGTCTTTCACCTTGTACAAAAATCAACTCAAAATGATCAAAGACCTTAGAAATAGAGCAGAAACTAAGAAATATTATCATCAGATAGTCCTAACAGGCATCTATAAAATATTCCATTCATCAACAACTGAATTTACTTTCTTCTCAACTGTACAAGAAACTTTCTAAAAAATAGATCATATTTTAGGACATAAGCAAATCTTATCAAATTGAAAAAAAATAGTTATTGCATCCTATCAGATCAGAATGGAATAAAATTAGAAATTAATACAAAGATTAAAAAACAATTCATTTTAATACCTTGAGTTTAAGTAATATAGATTATAATAAGAAATGAGTCATAGAAGAAATTAGGGGAGAAAAAACAACCTTAGAAATGAATGAGAACAGGGATACAACATATTAAAATCTCCAGGGCAGTATTAGGCAGTTTTAAGAGGAAAGTTTATAGCATTGGGTGCCTACATTAAACAAAAACTTGAACTCTCCCAACTACTCTAATGTTAAACCTTAAGGCCTTAATAAAAGAAGAAGAAATTAATTCCAAAATCAGTACAAAATAGAAAATAATTCAGATCAGAGCCAAAATTAATAAAATTGAAAACCGAACCAAACCAAAAAAACATGACAACAATTACAAAGGATCAATGCAACAAAGAATTGATTCTTTGAAAAGATATACAAGGTTGATAAACCCTTAGTCAAACTAACCAAAAGAAAGAGAAGAGCCAAATCAATTATATATTAGAGATGAAAAATAATATTACCAAAGACATTCCTGCAATCCAGAAGATCCTGAGAAACTAATAATCAGGAAAACACAGAAGATATTGAAAATTTATAGACATGTGTGAAGTATATAAATTGAACCAGTAGGATATAGAAAACCTAAACAAACTAATATCAAGCAATGTAATTCCAACAAAGAAAAGCCCAGGACCTGATGGAATTCTCAGCTGAGTTCTACTCAACTTTTAAAGAAGAACTAATGTCAATCTTCCCCCAAATTGTTCAATAAAATAGAAAAAGAAAGAGCACTACTGAATTCATTCTATGAAGCCAGTATCACTTTGATATCAAAACCAGACAAAGACACATTAAGGAAAGAAAAGTATAGAGACCAATATTATTGCTAAGCATAGAAGTGAAAATCCTTAGTAAAATATTAACAAAGTGCTTTCAAAAAGACATTAAGAAGACTGTATGGTCATTTTGACAATATTAATTCTGCCTATCCGAGAACTAGGTAGATCTTTCCATCTTCTAAAGTCTTCTTTAATTTCTTTATTTAGGTGCTATAGTTTTCATTGTAGAGGTCTTTCACCTCTTTCATTAAGTTTATTCCCAAGTATTTTATTTTTTTAAGGTTATTGTAAATGGGGCGGTTTTCCCATAGCTTCTCTTTCTGAGAATTTGTCACTGATATACAGAAATAGCTTTGATTTATGAGTGTTGATTTTATATCCAGCCACTTTGCAGAATTCATTTATTAGTTCTAGGAGATTTCTGGTGAAATGTTTTGGGTCTTCTAGGTATAGAATCACATCATCTGCAAATAGTGATAATTTGAGTTCTTCTTTTCCTATATTTATCCCTTTAATTTCTTTCATCTGTCTGTTTGCTCTGGCTAGAGTTTCAAGAACTATGTTAAATAGAAGTGGTAGAAGAGGGCATCCCTGTCTTGTTCCAGTTTTTGAAGGGAATGCTTTCAAATTTTCTCCATTTATAATGATATTGGCCTTAGGCTTAGCATAGATAGCCTTTACAATGTTGAGGTTTGTTCCTGATATCCCTAGTTTTTCTTGCATTTTGAACATGAAGGGGTGCTGTATTTTGTCAAATGCTTTCTATGCATTTATTGAAATTATTATATGATTTTGACCCTATTGATATGAAGAATTACATTTATAGATTTCCATGTTTTGAACCAACCTTGCATACCTGGGATGAACCCTATTTGATCATGGTGCACTATATTTTTGATACGTTTTTGTATTCAATTTGACAGAATTTTATTGAGAAATTTTGCATCTATGTTCATTAGAGATATTGGTCTGAAGTTTTCCTTCTTTGAAGTGTCTTGTCTGGTTTTGGAATCAGGGTGATATTGGCCTCATAGAATATGTTTGGAAGTACTCCCATTTTTTCTATTTCATGAAATAGTTTGAGAAGTATTGGTATTAGTTCTTTTTTAAAGGTCTTGTAGAACCTGGTTGTGTATCCATCTGGTCCTGGACTTTTCTTGGTTGGCAGGCTTCTGATGATGTCCTCTATTTCCTTGCTTGAAATTGATCTGTTTAAATTATGTATATCATCCTGATTTAGTTTGGGCATATCATATGACTCTAGAAATTTGTCAATGCCTTGGATATTTTCTATATTATTGGAATAAAAATTTTTAAAAATAATTTCTAATTATCTTCTGTATTTCTGTAGAGTCCATTGTAATATTTCCTTTTTCATCATGGATGTTAGTAAGTTGAGTTTTTTCTCTCTTTCTCTTTGAGCATTGCTAATGGTTTATCAATTTTATTTATTTTTGTTTGAATTTTATTGATTTCAGCTCTGATTTTAATTATTTCCTGTCCTGTATTGCTTTTGGTGTTGATTTGTTATTTTTCTAGGGCTTTGAGATGTAAAGTTAGGTCATTTATTTGTTGACTTTTACTTCTTTGAAGGAATGAACTCCATGCAATAAACTTTCCTCTTAGAACTGCCTTCATAGTGTCCCAGAGATTTTGATATGTTGTATCAGAGTTCTCATTTTCCTCTAAGAAATTTTAATCTCCTCCTTGATATCTTTTGCCACCCATTGTTCATTCAATAGCATATTATTTAGTCTCCAGGTGTTGGAGTATCTTTTATTTTTTATTTTATCATTGATTTCTAATTTCATTCCATTATGGTCTGATAGAATGCAGGGTGGTATACTACTTTTTTGTGTATTTACTAATATTTGCTTTGTTGCATAATATATGGTCTATTTTAGAGAAGGATCCATGTGCTGCTGAGAAGAAAGTAATGACCATACTAACAAAAGCACTATACAGATTCAGTGCAATCCCAATGAAATTCCTCATAAAAATAGAAAAAGCAATCATGGCATTCATCTGGAAAAATAAGACACCCAGAAAAGACAAAGCAATCCTTAGTAAGAAGAGTAAAGCTGGTGGCATTACTCTTCCAGACTTTAAACTATACTACAGAGCAATAGTAACAAAAACAGCCTGGTATTGGTACCAAAATAGACCTGTAGACCAATGGTACAGAATAGAGGACACAGAGGCTAATGCACATAACTACAGTTATCTTATGTTAGACAAAGGTGCCAAAAATGTACATTGGAGAAAAGATAGCCTCTTCAACAAATGATGCTGGGAAAATTGGAAACACACATGTAACAAAATGAAATTAAACCTCTCTCTCTCTCAACATACACAAAACTCAACTCAAAGTGGATCAAGGACCTAGGAATTAAGCCAGAGACCTTGTGCCTAATGGAAGAAAAAGTAGACCCAAATCTTCATCATGTGAGATTAGGCCCCAACTTCCTTAATATGACTCCTGTAGTGCAACAATTAAAACCAAGAATCAGTAAATGGGATGGATTTAAACTAAAAAGCTTCTCCTCAGCAAAAGAAACATTCAGTGAGGTGAATAGAGAACCTATAGAATGGGAGCAAATATTTACCATTCCCACATCAGATAGAGCACTAATCTCTAGTATATATAAAGAACTCAAAAAATCTTAACACCAAAAAAAGCCCCAAATAACCCAATCAATAAATGGGCCAAGGAACTGAACAGACACTTCACAGAAGAAGAAATTCTATTGATCAGCAAATATATGAAAAAGTGTTCAACATCTCTAGCAATTAGAGAAATGCAAATCTAAACTACTCTAAGATTTCAGCTCATTCTAGTCAGAATGGCAGTTATCAAGAATACAAAAAACAGCAAGTGTTGGCAAGGATGTGGGACTGCAAATTGGTGCAGCCAATCTGGAAAGCAGTATGGAGAGTCCTTGGAAAACTTGAAATGGAACCACCATTTGACCCAGTTATCCCACTCCTTGGTCTATACCCACAGAACCTAAAAATAGCATACTACAGGGACACAGCCATATCAATGTTTATAGCAGCACAATTTACAATAGCTAAATTGTGGAACCAACCCAGATGCCCTTCGTAGATGAGTGGATAGGGAAACTTTGGTACATATACACAATGGAACATTACTCAGCATTAAAAGAGAATAAAATCATGGCATTTGAAGGGAAATGGGTAGAGTTAGAAAATATAATGCTAAGTGAAGTTAGCCAATCCCCTAAAAACCAAATGCCAAATGTTTTCTCTGATATAAGGAAGCTGATTCATAGTGGGGTTGGGAGGGGGAGCATAGAAGTATTAGATAAAGTCTAGATAGGGTAAAGGGGTGGGAGGGGAAGGGAAGGGGTATGGGGGTAAAAAAGATGGTGGAATGAGATGGAGATCATTACCCTAAGTACATGTATGAAGACATAAATGGTGAATATACTTCATATACAACCAGACATATGAAAAATTGTGCTCTATATGTGTAATATGAAATGAATTGCATTCTGCTATCATGTATAACAAATTAGATTAAATAAATAATTTAATTAAAAAAAGAAGACTGTACATCCAGATCAAGTGGGTTTCATCTCAGGGGTGCAAGGTTGACTAAACATACACTAATCAGTAATTGTAATTCACCACATAAATAGAATTAAGGACAAGAATCACAGGATCATCTCAGTAGATGTAGAAAAGGCCTTTGACAAGATCCAGTACCCATTCATGTTAAAATTGCTTGAGAAACCAGGAATAGAAGGAACTTAATGAAACATTACAAAGGTCATACATGATAAACCCAAAGCCAATATCATACTGAATAGAGAAAAACTGAAAATATTTATACTAAAATAAGAAACAAGATAAAGATGTGCACTCTCAACTCTTATTCAATATACTTCTTTAAATCTCTAACCAAAGCAATCTGACAAGGGAAGGAAATTAAATGAATACAAATAGGAAAAAGGGAATCAAAGTTTTCATTTGCTGATGACATGATCCTATAAAAGAAGATTCCCTCCCCTCTCAAGATAAAACTCCACCAGAAGTCTTTCAGAGCTGAAAAAAATTTAGCAAGTCGTGCAATAAAATGTCAGCACATAAAAAATCAATAACTTTCCTATACTCCAATAATGAACCTGCTGAAAAAGAAATTAGGAAAACTATTTTGCTCATT
This sequence comes from Marmota marmota marmota, assembly GCF_001458135.2. Taxonomy (NCBI): domain Eukaryota; kingdom Metazoa; phylum Chordata; class Mammalia; order Rodentia; family Sciuridae; genus Marmota; species Marmota marmota. The sequence goes on along the minus strand of NW_026000211.1, from coordinate 5,751,431 downwards.
ATAACCTAAAACAATAACAAAAACAACTTAGGAATAAATTTAACAATGAAGGTGAAAGACCTCTACAATGAAAACTATAGAACACTGAAGAAAGAAATTGAAGACCTTAGAAGACAGAAAGCACTTCTTTGTTTTTGGATAGACATTTAGTATTGTCAAGATGATCATACTGTCAAAAGCATTATACAGATACAATGTAATCCCCAGCAAAATACAATAACACTTTTCACAGACCTAGAAAGAAGCAGTTCTAAAATTCATTTGGAAGAAAAAAGCATCTAGAATAGTCAAAGCAATCCTAAACCAGAAGAGTGATGCTGGAAGTATCATAATACCTGATCTCAAATTACACTACAGAGCTATAGTAACAACCTCGGTAATGACATGAAAACACACACCATTACCAATGGAATAGAATAGCAGACACAGAGATAAACCCATATACATAATAGCCATCCAATACTTGACAAAATTGCCAAAAATATAAGTTGGAGAAAAGATGACCTTTTTAACAATTGGTGTTAGGAAAACCACATATTTGTATGTGGAAAAATGAAACTAGATTTTTGTGTTTTAATCTGCACAAAAGTTAACTCAAAGTGGATCAAAGATGGTAGGAATTAGACTAGAGACTTTGCAACTGCTAGGAGAAAACACAATGAACAATCTAACACATGGGTGCAGGCACTGACTTCCTTAAAAAGACCCATAAATCTCAAGAAATAAAATTATGAATCAATAAGTGGGAGAGCATCATACTAAAACACGTGTTCAGAGCAAAGGAAACAAGCGCATAAAGAACGATCTGTGATTCTGCAATCTGTATTTGGGGTAAAAATGGGAGTTCATAACCCACTTGAATCTAATGTATGAAATATGATATGTCAAGAGCTTTGTAATGTTTTGAACAACCAATAAAAAAAGAAAAAAAAACAAAAAACAAAATGGGAGAAAATCTTCCTTTGCCAGCTACTTCTCCAACAGGGGATTAAAATTCAGAATAGATAAAGAATTCAAAAAACTAACACCAAACAAAACACAAGCAAACAAACAAAAACCCCCAAATAATCTAGTTAATTAATTGGCAAAAGAACTAAACAGATAATTCTCAAAAGAAATACAAAAGGCCAACAAATATATGAAAAATTATCTAACATTCAGTTAGGGAAATGCAGATCAAAACTACACTGATCCAGGTGTGGTGGCATATGTCTGTAATCCCAGAGGCTGGGGAGGCTGAGGCTGGAGGATAGAGAGTTCAAAGCCAGCCTCAGCAAAAACGAGGTGCTAAGCACTCAGTGAGACCCTGTCTCTAAATAAACTACAAAATAGGGCTGGGGATGTGGCTCAGTAGTCCAATGACCCTGAGTTCAATTCCTGGTACCAAAACAAAGAATGAACAAACAAAACTACATTGAGATTCCATCTTTCTTTTGTCAGAATGGCAATTATCATGAACACAAATAATACCAAATGCTAGTGAAGATGATGTGGGGAATAGAGTATACTTATACATTGTTGATGGGATTGAAAATTAGTACAACCACAGTGGAAAGTGGTATAGATATTCCTTCAAAAACTAGAAATGGAATCACCATATGACAAAATTGTTCCACTCTGGTATTTATCCAGAGTAACTAAAATCAGCATACTAAAGTGATGATACAGGCACCTCAAGGTTTATAGCAGAGCAATTCACAATAGCAGAGCAATTCACAATAGCCAGAGGGTCTATCAACAGATGAATGGATAAAGGAAATATGGTATATATACACAATGGAGTTTTATTCAGCTATAGAGAAAAAATAAAATTATGGATTTTGCCAGTAAATGGATGGAACTGGTGAATATCATGCTAAGTGAAATAAGTCAGAATCAGAAAGTCAAGGGTCAAATATTTTCTTCCATATGTGGAAGCTAGAGCAAAATAAGGGAAAAAATGGGACAGAGGGACACCACGAAAATGAAAGAGAGATCAGGGGAATGGAGAAGGGTTGTTGAAGGGGAGGAACAGTGGAACAAGTTTAGCCAAATTCTGTTCAGTGCCTGTGTGAATGTAAATTCCATTTTATAAAAGCAATTGGTACTTTGTAAAGTACCAATTTATAAAAGCAATAAATAGACAGAGGTGGGGAGGCCAATGGAGTAGGGGAGGGGGAATGGGACTTGAGGATGCAGGAGGTACTGGGGACTGAAATGGAACAAATTATATTGCATGCATGTGTGATTATGTCAAAATGAGCCTCACTATTATGTATAGCTATAATGCACTAATAAAAATATCAAAAATAATAGAGGTGCTTTATAAAAGATGTAAACATAACAGAAAATTCATAGTTGTGACTTGCTTTACTGCCTCAATAGGAGCTATTAGAAAAATTACAATTATTGATGGTTTCTTTATCTCAGAATATTCCATAGACTGTCCCTCTTACTTTCAAAATTACACCCACTTTTTCTTTCCTTGTTTCTCTTATTTAAAGTTTATCTCAGCTGTGTTCTCTTTTGACTCCTTTAGATTGCCTTTGTGTGGGTATTGGATTCTCTGCTTGGCTTTGATTTCTTCCTAGTATCCAATTTTTAGAGCAATCCTTTGGTTTCTGTACAAATGTTGGATGGTTGGCAGGTGAATACCTGTTTCTGGATCCCTGGATACATCACTCTTATTGGTGACATCTACTTTTCGGGGAGGAAGAAACTAGTATTATTAAGAATGTTCTTTCTGTCAATGAAGGTGATTTTTCAGTATTGTCTTGTCCTTCAGTAAACATAATGAAAGCTAATTGGGTATTGTTTTATTGTTAATGAAACTATAAGCCATTAGTTGCCACAAAATGTGTTAATATCTCCATCTCATAATCAGTGGAAATACTCTAGGTTATGTCAAAGAATCAGCATCCTACTGATAAATATAATGATGAATTTATTGTGAGAATTTGGCATTATACATCGGTGGGAGTTGGTTTTAGGCTATATAAATCTGTTTGGTGTTTGGTGGTAGAGTCTAGAGTTGACAGAGCAGACTATCAGAAAGGGAAGATAATTGTTAGGAAGGCAGAGAAAGGACAAGCATGAGAACAAACTGAAATCTTCATTTTTTTCTTTCTCTGCCTCTGAGACTTCAGATTTGATAATGAGGGCATCATATAGAGAAATATGTTGTCCTTCATCACAGAGCAAAAGAACTACCTGCCAAATGAGATCATTGAGAGCCACAGGGAGCCACAGAAGCCATAGGAACTGAGTCTAACGCCCTCACAGTCCTGGTGGGTCAATGGTAAGTGACAACATGGTAAACTGAATGAGTGCCTGCTATGTTGAACTGATCTTTGAAATGTATGAACAGAGTTGTTCTCCCACATCTACCTAACTAATTCTTGTACAAAAATAATCTTTAATGTCTTAAATTAATTCAGAGCAATGTGGGAAGGCAATGCTAGGAAACATGGTTTTAGTTTAGCTAAGTGAACTATACATATCTACCCAACTATAAACAATAATTGCTATGTAGATTTACATGACCATGAACTGTGTATTTGAATTTCTGTTGTACTTCCCATTCTTACCAATATTTGGTACTGCCCAACTTTTTTATGTTTTTACTGTTCTGTTCAGCATAAAATTATATCTCACTTTGGTTTTAACTTGCATTGCTCTGAATTCATGATGTTTTATATACATAAGCTTATTGATCATTTCTGTTTCTCTTCTGTGAAAATGCCTTAGCTTGCCCAATTTTTCTTTTGAGTGGTTAAAATTTATTAATTTGAAGAACTTCCTATATTCTTCTAAATTCTTTGTTGATATATAATTTTCAAGTATTTTTCTTTGTGTTTTTTCTCAACTCCTGGATTATTTAGAAATACATAACTTAATTTCTAAACACTTGCAGGTATACTAGGGTATCTTTTTGTTAGTAATTCACAACTTACTTCCATCATCATTATAAAAATGACTCTGTATTAATTCAACCTGTTTAGATTTGTTGAGACTTGCTTTATGACTCAGACTATGATTAATTTGGGGAAAGGTTTCATGTAAGCTTAAGAATAATGTATATTCTGAAATGTTCTGTGTTGGTAATTCTATATATATGGAATCAAATTTGTGGTCAAAACATCTGTAACAGTACTAATTATCTTTTGTCTGTACTTCTAAAAGTTGTTAAAATCTCTCAGTATATTTTTGAAGCTACTTGTCTTTTTAATCTTGCCAGTACTTGCTTTATATATTTTAAACTCCTCCATTGAGTGTACATATATTTTGCATTGATATATCTTCTGGTAGTTTACCCCATTTACCCTGTTTCATTTCACTAGTTTTTTTTTTTATCATATCTAATTTGGTATTAACTGCATTTAAGTTTCATTTCAATGATATTAGTTTTTAATTCTAAAATTTCTAGAAAATTTTCTCTCCAAAATTCTTGTTTTATAGTATTTTTTCCTTTGTTAATATTTTTGATACTTTTTCCTAAACATTTTATCAATTTGTTTTTGTTTTTATATATAATAATTCCTATATTTGATGTTCTTGAATTTTTTAAATTATTCCTTTTATGTTTATGTTCATTGAAACTTTATTTTCAAAGTATTGGTATTTTTTTTCACATTGCCTCCATTTTTTCTTAAGCTTGAAAGATGAAATAAAGTTCTAAAATATTTCAATTGTGATTTTTTTTCCCCTGGAGAAATGTGTATTTTTTTTTAATTCTGAAAACAGAGCCATCTATTCCTACACATTAGTCTTTTGCTTTTGTTGTTATTTCTTCTTTTTGTAAAATTTGTTTTTAAAGCAAAGCTTTATGAGCTTCAATGTACTTAAAATAATTTATGGTAAAAACAGAACTTTCTATCATAGTTTGTTTGCCATACTATTAGAAGTGGTTGATTTTATTTATGAAAATTTTTCACTAAAATTTTTAAAATTCTTGTGTAACTTAATCTAGGAATATTTTTACTTAGTAGTAATTTATTTGTTTAAACATTCTTGCATATAAGTTAACATCGATATATTTGTATATGAATTTAGATATTGATTTAACTCTAGCCTTATTTATTCTATTTCTGTGATTTGGAGTAACTTATTTAATAAACCTTTGCAAGTAACTTTCTTTGTTTTTACTGTGGACAATGATTATAATTTTTCATAAAAAGGAAAAATATTATTAATATTTACATTGCTAATAAAAATAATTAATGTAGGTTATAAGGTGAAAATTTCATTTTATGCTATTCTAAATTGATAGCTAATTTCCTTGACAGAGTTTTTTTTCCCCTATTGTTTAGGATGCATTTTAGACGTCATTATGTGTTTCAGTGGAGTACCATTTGTTTCTTTGTCAAATAGCAGTTATTTCAAATGCCATTTTTAGTAAAACATTTAATACAGCACAGAATGATTTTCTCAACTCTCTTCTTTCTCAAATTTATCTCCTAATTGACTGTCAAGAAGTGATTAGTATGTTCATTATTATAATTAATTTTGAATATTAACAAGTATGTATAATCTAAGGATGGTTAATACTGCACTTATATGGTGTTCCATTTTTGTATATCTATACACACTATTTATAATTATAATTAAAAGCATTTTCCATATGAAGTCTTTGAAATTAAGTTTTGTCAGCCTTTTAAAGAATTGATCAATTCATTGCAAGAAATCACAATTTCTGTATATATATCAGTGTTTCATAGAACATTCCTCATTATTATTAGAGTTGTTATGATTACAGATACAGTAACCAGTACCTCTTTATTTCTCATGATAGCGATTCAAGTTGAGATCCCTATTAAAATTTATATTCAATGCTATAATTAGAAATATGAAAGAACAGATGGCATACTACTTAAAATTCTGTTTCACTAAGGAAACTACATGTTCTGAAAAACCCTAATTGCAACATTTTAGCATGTTTAGATATTAAAAATCTATTGCATTTTACAATCTTGTTAGCAGTTTCTGCCAAGAAGAATATAAGTAAATGGAAAATGTATAATTTTTTTGGATAATTTCTCTATGCATGAGTCACCAAAATAATCTGCTAAAAAGGCAATGAGGAAATATTAAATTTCTCAAGATAAAATTGTGAATGAAACAAGATTATTCCTTTAAAATTTAAAATAGACATCACAAAAAGAAAAAAATATCAATAGTTTATGAAAGTTTACAGTATCATTGAACTTAGTTTGAATTATCATATATTCAGGTGAACTATAGATCACTTGCATTGACATTTATCTAATTACAGTAATAACCATCACTCAAAACTAGAAACTACTGTCCTCATTTTGAGAATATGAGGCAAAAAAGAAACACATAATGCTAAGTAGTTTTCCCAAGAGTATTTACTAGAAAGTTAAAGTAATGAAGATTATGAATGTGAAGTTAAAGTAAAGCTCTCATTTTATTTTAAGTTTACACTGTACTGAAGGTGATGAAGCTCTATTGCACGACCATGAAAACTGTACATTCTGTCGGCATAAGTTGAGCGTGTGGAATTTCAAAATTTAACAAGAAATTTTGAAAAGCTTCTATGGAAATGACAGTATTGAAAACTCAGTGGTAGATAGAATGGACAAAACAAGCCCTTATACTTAGAGATCTGGATCAATCAGTGTGGGATTTTAGTATTAAACACGAGTTAATTTCTCATGCACATTACACGTATTTTTCAAAGGCATTTTGGCAAGGTTTTGTCATTATTTAGATAATGCTCTGTGAGTTTATTCTGATTATAAACAATACATACTTACTGAAGACATAGTTGGGAAAGAAATATGACCAATAATATTAACATTTCTAAGCTCACATTTTCACCTCCAATTAAGATAACACTGGAGTGTGTTTTGCTGTCTTTTAAAAATCTGACTTCACAAAGTATGAAATTACTAAGGTTTATTGTGGAAAAATCTAAAATACATATAAGCATAAAAAAGAAAAGAAGAATAGTAGCAATGTGACCACCCTGAGTTATTTTTTCTATTAATACTTGCTTTTTTCAGTAACATTTATATACTTATAGTATTTTAAAATTTGCAATATAAAAAAGTTAATGTCTTTATGTTTTCACTTAAGTTTGCATTAAAAGCATTTGGCTATTCATTCCCACGATTGAAGGTAGTAAAATTTATAAAGCTTTGTAGACATATCTTTGTTCATATTTCTGACTTTCTTGATGATAGATATGTTGAACTGGAGCATGTTTAAGCTGATGAATCTGAGTTTTTAATTGGTAGGGTGCACACTGTCTAATGGCTCTGCAGAATATTCTTAAATTCCCCAAAATGATGTCAGAGTGATTTTTAGCCCTGTTTTCTGCCAGTATTGAGTTGTAAACCCTTCTAAAATTTCATGATATTTTATGCAAAATGGTATCTCTTTCTTATATTGACTTTCATTTTTATATTATTTGCAGACTGCCTAAACATTCCCCCGAATCTTATTAACCATTGTAATTTTTTCTTAGCACAATTCATTATGTGTCCTCTGCATAATCATGGCTCTGCCAGGAAGATCTTTGACAATGGAAATTTCTAGCTGGTATTAAGGTTTCAGAGGAAAGGAGCAGAGGTAAGCTGAAAAGCAACCAGTGGGCTCTTATGTAGAGTCAGGTTGATGGAATCGTACACCACAGACTCTGTTCATCCAAATTTTGACTTTATATCTTACCACCAATTGTATGACTCTGGCCGTCTGTGCATGAGTGTTCTCATAGGACATTTAAATTATTTTGCAGTCATGTACTACATAATGAGGTCTTGGACAATGAAGAATGACATATATAATGGTGGGCCCCTGAGATTATGTCACTGAGTGACATCGAAGCGATCTTGATTTGTTTAAGTACCTTCTATGATTTTTGTCCAGTAATGAAATCACTTAATGACACATTTTTTGACTGAATTTTTCATTTTCAAATTTCTATTTGATTCCTTTTCATAATTTCCTTTTATTTGGATTATCTATCTTTTGAGATATCCCTCTCCTGATGATCTGTAGCTCTTTGTCCAGGGTGTCCTTTGGCTTTTTTGAGTATAATTATAGGTCATCAAATGGGTGAGAGTATACAAGGGCTTGGCTGTCATGATCATGATGCCACTCTAGCAGTAATGCCTCTGCCCTCGTGAACTCATCACCTCCTGAAGGTCACACTTTCCAAAACTCTTGCTTGTATTGGGGATTAAGTTTCCAACACACAACTTAGAAGATACAATAAACCATAGCAAGGGGTAATTTAAAGACAGTTTTGTGGGAAAAAAATACACGTGAAGCACTAGACTAATACTTGGTCTCCCCATAATAAATTCTCAGTAAATGTTAGTTCATTGTTACATGAGATCACCTTGACCCAGCCTTAGGTTTGGTAGTGTGAAAACTGTCACCACAATCACTGAGAAAGACTTCCTAATCACATAAAATTCCTAAGTGACAACTAAGCCATCCTTATTATGAGTTTAGGTAAATCTTAATGAATATATCTGGCTTTACATATAGCCTAATATATTTAAGATGATCAATAGCAAATAAAACCTGTAACAGAAACCACTGAAGTTCTTCTCAGTTTGGTGAGGTAAGACCAGGCTTTTGGCAAGGCTATGATAAAGGAAGTTGCTTCTGATGCAAATAAAAGATTTGGATGAATAAAAGCCCCTGAAACATTCAAAAGAAAGAATCATAACTCAATGAAGAGAACCCTAATTAAATTCATTGGGATTCTTGCTTGGCACACTTGAAAATAATAAAACAAGAAACAAGAAAAAAATATTTAGAGCAATTTGAAATCTCACCTTATAATTATAAAGGTATTTAAATTTTATTTTTTATATGTTAAAAAATCTTTGGAAAAATAGTAAGAAAATTAAAGAAAATTAACTTCAAAAATTTTAAGGAATATTTTCTACCATTTAAATTTATAAAAAATCAAACATGTTTTAAACAGTTTGCATTTAGACACATAAAAGTTTAATTCTAAAAGGTAATTGCCACAATTATGTCATATAATGACTATAATTTTTATATGTTAAAACTTCACAAAAATAAAAATGTAAAACAATTCCTTGTCATTAGTCAATTCCCAGAAAGAAGAAATTCTAAGGGAGAAGAGAAAAGAAAACTAAGGAGATGAATGAGCTTCTAGGTATTGGGTTCTGCACATAAGTTAACTACTTAATTACAAAAAAAAAAACTGTTTGAAGTGAAAATGTGTCCATTTAATTGGTAAAAACTGAAACTAAGGAATCTTCACAGTTGGGTAATAATAAAGAAGCTACTGTGGGCTGGGGATGTGGCTCAAGTGGTAACGCACTCACCTGGCATGTGTGGGGCGCTGGGTTTGATCCTCAGCACCACATAAAAATAAAATAAAGATGTTGTGTCCATTGAAAACTGAAAAATAAATATTAAAATATTCTCTCTCTTCTCTCTGTCTCTCTCTTAAAAAAAAAAAGCTACTGTCCTTTCCTACACACAAGGGGCAAACTCAATCTTAGTAAGAATCTCATTAGAGTCAAATAAAATTATAGTCTGGTATTTTTATTTATCATGCAGTGCAAGTTTATTTTCAACTAAAATCATCGAAATCTTGTATAAATATTATCATAATGCCACTTGCAAGTTAAAAAGACAGACAAATGTAAATCAATTGTGGGATATGATTTTGATGAGTTGTTTTGCATTATTAAATTAATGGTTATGAAGATGGCAACATGAAAAGTTCTTTGATGTAATGATTATGTGGAAAAGAATATATAAAATTCACCCTTCTATCTTTAACAAGAGTAGTAAGCATATAAAAAAAGGATTGGAAAATACATTATGTGCTGATTGTGCTTCTTTGTTCCTTTCTCTATTTTTCCATTTTTTTTCTATTATGTACTTGTTTCTTATATATGAAACTCTGAACAACAATTTTCAAAAGAAAATGAAAGGATGGTATGAATATGTTAGGATAAAAAATTTGTTAGTATTTATTTTCTTTCATGCCTTTCTCACCAAGGCAACATGATCTCTTTTCCAACCTGAAACCTATCAACGGCCACCTGGGTTACCTTCATACTCTCTGCCAGTTGGCACAATGCAGCATAGACTCATGTTTACATGAGAGAATTGGGGGCAAGGGGTGACAGGCACTGCTTTACAGTAGACTGTGCTGCAACTCCCTGTGATTTTTAAACTGTATAAAATTTGACAATTCAGAATCCCTTGATAAAGACAGAACTTAAATGTCATTTTTTGACAACTACTGAATAAAAATGATATAATATTAATATGAGTCTCAATTTTACTGACTTTGGCTTACATCTATACTAAGTAGGAACTTGACCATTTAACTTTTAGACTTCAAATAATTCTGAGAATCTCCAGGATATTTCCCAGGGACTCATGCATGCTTCAAATGAAAGGCTCATCCAGAGATTACTAAGGACAGTAATAGATTACTCATTATTGAGTCATAATATGCTTCACTATTCTTTCGTTTGCTAAATCAGCTAGCAAAGAAGGAAAATGTAATTAGAAATTCTGTCTACCTGTTATCTTCCTCAATTTTGTTAATAATTTCTGAAGAAGAAATTTCAATTGGGTATTCAAGGGTATTTTCATCTTTAGTGTTGTAATATTGCCAGTTATCACCTTTAATGGATGTTGTTCTGTGATAATAATGTATTTGTCATCAATAATAGAAACATTTTTCTAGAATTATGATTCGCCATTGAATTATGATTGTCTAATATTACCACACAAATGTGAAATTTGTGGTTAAAAAAAGCTTGAGATTAAGCCAAATGTGAAATTCATCTGTAAAAAAACCATAGCTTTTAATCAAATTATTTACCAAATACATGAAAATAAGTAACAATTTAAATAAAAATTGTATGATTTTTAAAGAACAGATAAAAATGCTACCTTAATATTTTTAAAACCTTGAAAGCAAATTTATAGCTTATCCATCAAGAAGTGACTACTTATATATAATTTTTAATAGTGCTCTTAGTTTTCAACCATATGGGATGACCAATACTTACAATTTAAAGAGAGATTGGAAAATTTAAATTATTGGATACACATAAACTGAATTTTAAGGAAACTGAATTTTAAATATCTACCCTATATATGTGATATGTCAGTGTGCACTATTTTAGTAGTGGAAATTTCTTGTTTCTGGATAGAGGAATTCATGAACTCGATAGCAATTCTATTTTAATACAATGAATACAGTGCTTTGTATTAAATGTCTATTATTCTTTAATAAGTTATGAAAAACTTAATTGCTTGAAAAAACAAACATATATTGTATCACAGTTTGTGAGCTCAAGAATCTGGGCACAGGTTAGCTGGGTCCTAGGCTTCAGGTTCTCAGAGGTGTGAACAAAGTGTTGGCCAGGGCTGGGGTCTAATCTGAGGCTCAACTGGAGAAGGATCTGCTTCCACACTCACATGGTTGTTGAAAATATTTAGGTCCTTGGAAACTATTGAATGGCAGGCCTCAGACCCTCTGTGGCCATAAGCCACAGGCGGCAGTTTGTCCCGGCCATCACATCAGACTCTCTACGTTCCAGTTTTTTTTTCATCAAAATCAGTGAGGCAGTGACACAACAGAACCTGCAGACCACACAGATGTTATGATCCTGTGTGGTGCAACCTTGGAATTACCATCCCATAATGTTTTCCTTGTTCTAATAGTTTTAAGAAGGTCACAGGTCCTGCCTTTCTCCAGGGAATGGAATTACAGGAGACACATATAGCAGGAGGTGGGAAATTTGGGAATCACTTTGGAGTTTGTCTGCCATGGTTTTTAATATAGAGAAGTATCCAGAAGTAATTAAGCAATGCATGTGTGCATACATGCGTGTGAGTGTGTTATGAAATACATATCATTGTGTGAATGAAAAGACTCAAATAGTATATTTTTTGTTGTTTTATGATATCAGGTAATTTTTTTAAGGTCCAAAGGTGGCACTTTTTTGTAAATCCTAAAGATATTATTTTTAGTGCTTTATAGTTATATACAATTGTGTTGTTAATTTTTTTGGGGGGAGGTACTAGGGATTGAACTCAAGGGCACCCTATCCCTGAGTCATATCTCCAGCCTATTTTGTTTTTTTATTTAGCGACAGGGTCTCCCTGCTTAGTGCCTCACAGTTGCTGAGGGTGACTTTGAACTTGTAATGCTCCTGACTCAGCCTCCCCAGCTGCTGGGATTACAGGCATGTACCACCATACCCGGCTTAATAGTGGTGTTCATTTTGACAGAATCATACCTGCATGGAATATAATTTGCTGCATTTTAGGCTCCAGTATTCCCTCTTTTACCCCCCCTGGACCCCTTCCTTTATTCTACTGTGTTTTTTCTTCTATTTATTCATTATTTTAAAATAGTTGCTTTATAGGTATATGTAAAAGCAGAATTCACTGTGGTATATTCATATATGTACATAGCCTAATTTAGTCAACTCCATTCCACAGTTCTTCCCTTTTCCCATTCCTTGCCCCTCCATCCTCCTTCTCTACTCCATTGATTTCTCTTTATTTTCCTGGTGTCCGTCCCTATTTTTTCCCTTGTTTTGCTGTAGCTTCCACATATGAGAGAAAGCATTTACCCTTGACTTTGAGTATGGCTTATTTCACTCGGCATGATGTTCTCTGGTCCCATCCATTTGCCAGCAAATGCCATTTCATTCTTCTCTATAAAAATATGGTACACTTACTAAATTTGCATGTCATCTTTAATGCAGGGAACATGCTAAACTTCTCCACATGGTTCCAGTTCTAGTATATATGCATCTGAAGTGAACATGGAAATGTGGCTTTTTAAAAAATGATAGCAATAAAGATACATCAAAGCCCAAATGTATAGTACAGGACAGATCTTTTCTTTTTTTCTTTTTCAGATACAGGGTTGGTAATTTTCACATAAATACTATGAAAAGAATGCTGAAGATTATACAGGATGAAGAAAAGGTTCGACCAAGGTTACAAAGAAAATACTCTTTCATCCAATCTAAGAGATACTAATTGTAAATGTACCATTAACTTATATACCACTGAAAATCAACGTGAATCATTCCACAGTGACGTGGTACTTTCTTCTATCTTGGAATTGTGTACTTCTGGAATGACTTCTTTTTGTCTTAATTTGTTATATAAATGTCCATATATTTATGTTTTACATATGTTAAAAGAAAATACAAATGAAAAAATTTGATAACGTAATCCTAAAACCTCTTTCTATTCAATCTAATTTCTCTGGATAAATCTTTTGATGTTTCACACACGTGGTCCTTTCCTAGCTCTATAACACTCTAATATCAGAGAGTTAGCGGAAAATTTATTAAGGAATCCATAAAAGAATTTGGAGCTTGTATATTAGAACAAAATTGGCTTTTCCGTATGAAGAACTGGATTTTTCCTTCTTCCTTAGGACTGTTGGTGAACTAACCAACATACCACTAATCCCACCTCTTCCTTACAACCACTTGTTTCTAGGGATAAAATGTATTCAACTATCATATTCAAATTTTGGTCCAAGCCATTAGCACCTATGCTACCAGTTTCGACTCTGAAACTTGCATTGCTTGCTTATATATAGGCAATGACCACTCCATCCTGACTGGCCAACAGCACTTGTTGCTGTTTCTTAGGTTCAGAGATGGTAAATTGTGAAAAAAACATGTGCCTGAAATACAGAATTAGACCTCTAATTTAAACTCAGATCCATATAATGCCAAAGTCGATTATCTTTTTTTCTCTATCCTATAACTCTTTAAGAAATAGCAGTCTATGTAATTAAAAGCTGATAGATTTTAGTGTGAGGTCCTTGCAGGTATGTTCAGCTAGTACTTCCTTTACAATAGTAAAAGCTACTATAACCTGGATGTTTCTCACATCTTGCAAACAATCAAAGGAAAATATTCTTTCTCAAGAAAAGTTTTAAGTTAGACCTGTAACTTTACATTTTGGAGCTATAAAATTGTTCTGAACTCAGTGTTCAGAACTTAAGAGTTCTTCAAAAGTGGTTTTGATTGCAGCTTCCTGTCAAGGTACAGGTAATAATAAACAAACAAACAAACAAACAACAACAACAAAAACAAAAATATATATATATATATAATTGCTTTGTAAAAAAATTAGTTCAGGGTATTAAATCTGTTTTTAGGCTATTTTCTAAAATTTACTTTCAAAATTTAAAAACACTATTGTTACTTTGTACTTTATTCATAAATTATAAGTAATGAATTTGCCATTTTAAGAGTTCTAGATTTAATATAACTAATATATGAAATAATTAACTCTTAATTTAATATTTATATGACATTTACTAAAAAATCAAATTCTTTATGTAAACTTAAGGTTTAGATAATGCAAAAAAGTGAAATTTTAAAAACAAAATATTTAACCAGGCAAAAATATGAATTACTGAAACATTTGCAGAAAAATCATGAAGGGAGAAATATCAATATAACTATGCCAAAAGTCAAGTCTCAAAGGATTTTTGATGCAATAAATGGATATAAACACAAATTATTTTTAATGAATATTCTAGAGTGAAATTAGGAACATTTTTTTGTCACTGATATACAGAAATGCCTTTGATTTATGCGTGTTGATTTTATATCCTGCAACTTTGCTGAATTCATTTATTAGTTCTAGTAGTTTTTTTGTAGACCCTTTTGGGTCTTCTAGGTATAGAATCATGTCATCTGCAAATAGTGATAATTTAAGTTCTTCCTTTCCTATTTTTATGCCTTTAATTTCTTTCGTCTGTCTAATTGCTCTGGCCAGTGTTTCGAGAACTATATTGAATAGAAGTGGTGATAGAGGGCATCCCTGTCTTGTTCCAGATTTTAGGGGGAATGCCTTCAATTTTTCTCCATTGAGAATGATGCTAGCCTGAGGCTTAGCATAGATAGCTTTTACAATGTCGAGGTAAGTTCCTGTTATCCCTAGTTTTTCTAATGTTTTGAACATAAAGGGATGCTGTACTTTGTCGAATGCTTTTTCTGCGTCTATTGAGATGATCATATGGTTCTTATTTTTAAGTCTATTGATGTGGTGAATAACATTTATTGATTTCCGTATATTGAACCATCCTTGCATCCCAGGGATGAATCCTACTTGATCATGGTGCACAATTTTTTTGATGTGCCTTTGTATCCGATTCGCCAGAATTTTATTGAGGATTTTTGCATCTAGGTTCATCAGAGATATTGGTCTGTAGTTTTCTTTCTTTGAGGTGTCTTTGTCTGGTTTCGGAATCAGGGTGATGTTGGCCTCATAGAATGAATTTGGCAGAGCTCCTTCTTTTTCTATTTCCTGAAATAACTTGAAAAGTATTGGTATTAATTCTTCCTTAAAGGTTTTGTAAAACTCCGCTGTATACCCATCCGGTCCTGGGCTTTTCTTGGTTGGAAGTCTTTTGATTGCTTCTTCTATTTCATCTATTGTTATTGGTCTGTTTAAGTTGTGAGTATCCTCCTGACTCAGTCTGGGCAAATCATATGACTTAAGGAATTTATCGATGTCTTCACTATCTTCTATTTTATTGGAATATAGGTTTTCAAAATAATTTCTAATTGTCTTCTGTATTTCTGTAGTGTCTGTTGTGATATTGCCTTTTTCATCCCGTATGTTAGTGATTTGAGTTCTCTCTCTTCTTCTCTTCGTTAGCATGGCTAAGGGTCTGTCGATCTTATTTATTTTTTCAAAGAACCAACTTTTAGTTTTGTTAATTTTTTCAATAGTTTCTTTTGTTTCAATTTCGTTGATTTCCGCTCTGATTTTAATTATTTCTTGCCTTCTGCTACATTTGCTGTTGTTTTGCTCTTCCTTTTCTAGGGCTTTGAGATGAAGTGTGAGCTCATTTATTTGTTGGTTTTTCCTTTTTTTGAGGAATGACCTCCAAGCGATGAATTTCCCTCTTAAAACTGCTTTCATTGTGTCCCATAGATTCCGATATGTTGTGTCTGTATTTTCATTTATCTCTAAGAATTTTTTGATTTCCTCCTTTATGTCTTCTGTAACCCATTGATCATTCAGTAACATATTGTTCATTTTCCATGTGATGTAGGATTTTTCCTTCCTTCTTTTATCATTGATTTCCAGTTTCATTCCATTATGATCAGATAAAATGCATGGTATTATCTCCACCCCTGTATATTTACTGAGGGTTGCCCTATGGCATAATATATGGTCTATTTTTGAGGAGGATCCATGTGCTGCTGAGAAAAAAGTATATCCACTTGATGATGGTTGATATATTCTATATATGTCAGTTAAGTCTAGGTTGTTGATTGTGATATTGAGTTCTATAGTTTCTTTATTCAGCTTTTGTTTGGAGGATCTGTCCAATTGTGAGAGAGGTGTGTTGAAGTCACCCATAATTATTGTGTTGTGGTCTATTTGATTCTTGAACTTGAGGAGAATTTGTTTTATGAACGTCGCAGCACCATTATTTGGTGCATAAATATTGATAATTGTTATGTCTTGTTGGTGAATGGTTCCTTTTAACAGTATATAATGTCCTTCCTTATCCCTTTTGATTAATTTAGTCTTGAAGTCAATTTTATTCGATATGAGGATGGCCACCCCTGCTTGCTTACGAGGACCGTGTGCGTGGTATATTTTTTCCCAACCTTTCACCTTCAGCCTGTGTATGTCTTTTCCAATCAGATGTGTCTCCTGGAGGCAGCATATTGTTGGATTTGTTTTTTTAATCCATGTTACCAGCCTATGTCGCTTTATTGGAGAGTTTAAGCCATTAACGTTTAGAGTTACTATTGATATATGGTTTGTACTTCCAGCCATGTTTGATTATTTATCTTCTTTTTTTTTTTTTTTTTTTAATTTAGTTTGTTTCTCCATGGTTAGCTTTCCCCCCGCCCTCTGTCTTTATAGAGGCACTTCCCACTGATGGTTTTGGTTATTGTTTTTCATTTCTTCCTCGTGTAGTGTTTTGCTCAAGATGCTTTGCAATGCTGGTTTTCTGGCTGCAAATTCTTTTAGCTTTTGTTTATCATGAAAGATTTTTATTTCGTTGTCGTACCTGAAGCTTAATTTTGCTGGATACAGAATTCTTGGTTGGCATCCATTGTCTTTCAGTGTTTGAAATACGTTGTTCCAGGATCTTCTCGCTTTCAGCATCTGTGATGAAAAATCCGTTGTTAACCTTATTGGTTTACCCCTGAATGTAATCTGCCTCCTTTCTCTTGTAGCTTTTAATATTTTCTCTTTGGTCTGTATATTGGATATCTTCATAACAATGTGTCTTGGCATTGGTCTACTGTGATTTTGTGTGCTCAGTGTCCTATATGCATCTACAATTTGTATATCCGTTTCCTTTTTTATTTCTGGAAAGATTTCTGTAATTATTTCATTCAGCAGGTTACTCATTCCCTTGGTTTGAAACTCTGTACCTTCCTCTATCCTGATGACTCGTAAGTTTGGTTTTTTTATGTTATCCCATATCTCTTGGATGTTTTTCTCGTGATTTTTAACCAGCCTTTCTGAGTTGGCTAGACTCTTTTCAAGATGATATATTTTGTCTTCATTATCTGACGTTCTGGCTTCTACTTGCTCCACTCTGTTAGTGATACTCTCAATTGAGTTTTTAATTTGGTTTATCATTTCCTTCATTTCTAAAATTATTGGTTTTTTTTATAATCTCTATCTCCTGATAAAGATGCTTAACTTCTTCTTTTATCCGTTTATGTAATTCATTTTTTATGTGTTCTTTCACTGTTTGGATTTGCTGTCTTGTATCCTCTTTAAGGTTCCATTCCATCTGTCTAAGGTATTCCTTGAGTTCTTTATATGATCATTTTTCTGATGACTCTAGGTCCTCCTGAATATTTAGGCTGTCCTTCATTGTTTGTACTCCTTTTCTTCCTTGCTTTTTTATGCTGCTCTTGTTACTGTTGTATTCTCCTAGCAGAATACAACAGTTACTAATAGGGCATTATGTAAAAATGTGGATGTGTAACCGATGTGATTCTGCAATCTGTATTTGGGGTAAAATTGGGAGTTCATAACCAACTTGAATCTAATGTATGAAATATGATATGTCAAGAGCTTTGTAATGTTTTTGAACAATCAATAAAAAAGGAACATTTTTTAAGAGAATCATATATTCCAGAGGAATGAATTTTTTAAAAAATTAAAGGGGTTCAAGAGGTTGCCACTGCTATTCAATTAGGTCTATGGGACTATTTTAAGACTATGTTTTGTCTTTCATTTGTATAAAAATATTTGCTTGGTCCCTCATTTCCATCTTCTTCTGATGCTTTTCTCCTTATGTGAAGGTATATGAGATTGAAGAAACCACATGCATCCAACTGGCCTCAGGCTTGTGTGGAATGCACAGGCTGGTTTCCCTGCATCTCCTGGATGAACTTTTGTCTTTCTGGCTGTTTCTGGTATTGATGTTGCTATCTAATGATTATGTTTCTCTTGGTCCATTACTAGTCTTTCCATGTGGGCTTCGTAAATGGATCTCATCTCAACTCCTGCTGGTGAAGACAAGGGGACTGTGTGTCTTCTATTCTATGGCAGCCTAACTCCAGCATCTGCTAGGGAAGCCCCTCACATTGCTTTAACAGACCCAGCCATTGGCTCAGTGGCTCTTAAGGCAGCTCCCTGACTCACAGGGCACTGAACCCACCCAGGAAAGCTAAACTCCAGTGCCTGACTCACTGAACCTGATTACATTGTGTTATTTCTGTTGTTGGATCTAAGCATGCTTTTAAGAATTGGAACACAGTGAGTTGTATTATTTGTGCTGCCCTCAATTTGCCCAGTGTCCTCCCACTATTCTGTGAGCCCAGTCCCAAGGAAAACAGGAGATATATGTTACATAGTCTTTTGATTCTACAAATACCCTTTTCTGAAATATGTGGGCTTTCCTTACATCATATTAACATTTCCTCTTTCCTAGCTCCAATAAATATTTAATCTTCAATGGAAAATAGAGATATTCTGATTAATCACTTTAATTAAACTATGGGAGAACCTCAGGCTGGATCCTCCAAATCCCATTATGATAGAATTTGGGATGCAGCTTTCCTATATAATAATTTGGCTTCTAGAACTAATTAATCCTATTTTTATGAATGACTGGATGTGACTACTGCAATTTTTTAATGTTAACATAACCAAATTCTATTTTTTTTGTGTGTTTATTATAATAATGCATCTGATTACAAAAAATCTACATAACAAAAATCAAAGTTTCCTTTTGTGGAGATTTATATTCAAATACTACAATATTCATGTTACCCATTAACTCTGGAAGAGTAATTTAGAGGGGTCTGGTTCTCCTAGTGAGTGCTCTGAGCCCCTGACAGAGTTGAAAGAAGAGTAATAAAACTTTGAGTAATATCCAAAGTCTATCTGTATATCTCTCTGTCCCAATTATACAGCAGCAATCCTATTTTCCCAGTTAGTATGGGTTAATGCCTTTTTCCCACACCAAAACATCCTTTTCTATATATTTATCTGATCACATTCTCATTTTCCAATGCAGTGGAAACATTACTATGTCTCCTGGTGGAAATAATTCTGTTGAGTGTCAAAATATCATAATTACATGATCCATAGTGGGAACCAGAATAAAGCATTTGCTACTGAGTCAATAACTGCTGCATCATTAATTTCTAGACCATGGGCAAAACAGCAACACATATGGATGCTTGTGCTGATATCTTGCAAGGAAGAAGAGATCAAATGCTTTTAATTTCACTACAGCTCTTTTCTGGCGACCTGGATACCTGGGAAGAAGCAGCAAATTCAAAATGATACAAGTTACTTTCAAAATTTGAAGAATTCACTGACTATAAGACTTTCTTTTTAATAGTACCAGGGGTAGCAAGTTTTTCCTCACTCTGAAGTGAATCTCTTAACTCAATTGAAACTCAATTAATAAGGGAACTTCTATTTTTAGAGAATACATTTCTACACTTTAGTGTGCATATGTTTTCCCAACATTGTTAGAATCCAAAAAGAAGGAAATAGAAACCACCCTATTAGCCTGCTGGTATTAATATAGTATATTGACACTATCTCTTGAATGATGATGTTTTTTAAGTCCCTGAAGAGGTGGTTAGATCACTGGGGATTCAGCCTTTGGAAGGGATTAATCTTATGGAGTGAGTCAGTCTTTCCAAGAGTGGGCTTTTATAAAGTGAGGTCACTCCAAGCATATTGCCCCTGTGCACAAGGCTGGTTCCCCTTCTAATTCTTTACCATGTTGTGCCCTAGCCAAGGGATCCTCAGCAGAGGCTAAGCAGATGGGGATACCCTGTTTTGGACTTTCAGCCTCCAAAATCATGAATTAAATAAATTCATTTTCTTTATAAAACTTTGAGCCTCATGTATTTTGTTTATAACAATAGAAATGGGACTAATGCAGATGCTAATGGTATTTGACTGTTTCTTCCAGTTAAATAAAATTACTTCTTATGATCTATGTTTCCTGAAAAGGATGCATAAGCATGGACCAAATTAAGAGCTGCATATCACTTTTAGAGAACTGTATTAGTATCTTCTAAGAAGTATACAACTTTTAGAGGAATAGTTATCATTTGTGTTACCAGCTGACTCAAATGATAGGAATCCATGATAATTTCCCAAACCCACACTCTTTAGCATGGGATAAAATTTTGGGATTCAATAGAAGTATAGTGGAATCATTGCCTCTTTATGTACACTTATTTGTGCATATTTTCTGCAGAAATGCTAATCGGTGATATTGTTTCCTATCTATATTCTTCACTAAATTATATGCTTCATGGGGTTTAGAACTAGTCTAGTTAACCATAATTATATCCTTTTCACCTGGTACTGTGCTAGGTAGCTTCTTTGATGTTCAATTTTTTTTTTTTTTTGTATTTCAGAAATCAGAGATCTGAGTTCAAAATTTAGTCAATTGCTCCCTTTGAGATGATATGATAAATCCTTGTTCAGTTGCAGGTTAAACACACTCTGTAAAATGATTTCCCAAAGAGGATTGTACTGACCACCAGGTAAAAAAAATGCACCTCAGACTAAGTGGTCAAATAAGCTTGAAAAATGTCATGTTATACAATGTACTTCTCAACATTATAATGCTCCTCTGTAAAGACTTGCTAAATATCTTGATGGGAAACACTATTTAACCTCTTTTACATGTGGTTACAAACTTAACATTAGAACAGGATTTGCAAAGCCACCTTTTGAATATACAGACTTAAAATTATCTGGTGTATTCTTTAGGAAAGTGATGAAAAATTAAGTCGGGATCTACTGGGACCGAGTTGAATATCACTGATCTATTAGAAAGATCTCTGACTCCAGTCAGAAGATCTGAATTTGAATCTTAGCAGGGCTACCTAGTTTCCCTAAGAACTCAGACAAATTGAGTCATCTCCAGGGAGATGACTCCCACCATTATATATGTGACTCTTGAAGATATCTTAAAATCTAGGAGCTGCAGATGTTGTTTAAAATGCCTGAAATTTTCTTTTCATCATGGAAAAAGATATTGAGCATTACTCTTCAATATAGAATTTGTTGAAAAGAGAATTGCCTTGTTGCAGATAATAGGTACAACAACATGTGGGAATTTAAAATTTTTCCTTGGCTCAGACACAATAAAAAAATTCTGGTTTGTTCTTCTATACAATTTAGTTACAGAATCAAAACCATTACTGTAAGTGTCTACTGCTTAGTTCATCTTTTTCTTCAATTTATATAAATAGTCAATAATACTTCAAAACCTTTTTAAAACAATTCTTTACCTCTCTAGATTTTCTTTTCTCTCTCTTCCTTTACATTTTCTTTTTTTGTACTCTCCGAGGATTAATGAACTCAGGTGTACATCTTTGTAGAAATTTTTCTTGACCTTAATTATTCTTCCTATTTCTAATTTTTCTTCAGTATTTCAATATCCAATTCAAAAATTTACATTTTGACATTTGAATATAATGAAAAGTAAAAGAGGGATGACAAATGCATTTCATATAATACTTTAAATTATTATAGGAAAAATTATAGCAATTTAAACACCAGGATATTCCTGTGTCATATATATCAGGTTAAATACGCTCAAAGGAGAGCACGGAAAAATAAGTTCTGCTATGTATAATGTAATGTGAGGTTGAAATTAGTGCCAGTGACTGGGGTGCTAGGTTTGGGCTAAAAAATTAAAGGGTATGCCAGATACCATTTTTATTCTTCAAAATCTTGAAGATGGAGCTAGCAATAAGGATGTGCAGTGGCAAAATATGGAACCATCAATTAGAATTGTTTGACATCATGAGATCACATTTAAGAACAATATCACAGAGGACTCAGTAGAGGTGCAGCAGCTCTAACTTTGGTCTAGCAATGGAGTGGCATTACTCTAATTCTCCAAACTGCAGACATTGGAGAGGGAAAGAGCTACACAAAGAACAGAAGTTGAACTCCTAATAAAATTGAGGCACAATGAGACAGACTGCTTTCCTTCCCCACATAACTAAGCAAAATATACTTAATATATTTATGCTCTAGGGGACTAGAAAGTCCTTATTAAATCAGATACCCCAGTTGAAAGTCATAATTAAAATTATTTATACATTTAACAACATTAAGCATGACATAAGTCAACAAACACACAGAAGATAAATGAATGGCTAGTCTGCAAACATTTTCAATGTATATGAAAATATAATATCTTTCAAATGTAAATATCATTAAATATTTAAAAACTGATGAACAAAAAAATATGAGTCAAGGGTGTGGACAAAAAGTAGAAATGGCAAAATGAAAATGTTCAACTGTTTCAGCTATCAAGGAATTTACTAATTTCTATACTTACTCTATGGTATACCCACACAATTGAATCCTATGATGTCACGAATATTATAAATCCTAGTGATGTTAACAAGGAAGGATTGTTAAAATGGAAATCTTAAAGCAGTCTTTTTCCTGTTTTTGGCTTTTGCGAGAGATAATATTAATATAGAAAAAAATGAAGCTTTAGCATATTTCTTGATTAATTTAGAGAATAAAACTCCAAATAGATATTAGTTATATTTTTGAGTTCAATGATATGTGACCTGTCATAACTTGTGGTATCCAGTTAAAGCAGGGCTTAGGGAGAAATTTACAGTTTTCAGTGAATACATGAATTTTTATTTCATTACTAAATGCCTATTAAGTCATTTTTAGATATAATTTTAACCTATGAGTTTATTAAAAGCTAAAAATTCTCACAGTAATAAAAAAAGCAGAATGACAAAAACTCTTACAGAAGTGATGATTTCAATCAAAATTATTACAGCTGCTTGTGGAGAAAAAAAGGCCAATATGTATTTGAAGATGTATTCATTTTATTATGCAGGACTTGTACTCCTAGATGTCCACATTAGAGGTCTATATGTTAAATGTATGGAACTCCAGCTGCACAGTAAGTATATGGTACTGTAAAGAGATCTCTATGTTAGATATATAAAAATGTATCTAATTTCTATTATGATTGTTTTCTTTAACATATGAATTTAGTACTACATAATTTAATTACAAGCCAATTGTTAAATCTTATTGATCTTTTTTTTAAACTTAGTTTCACCTTAGACACATAATATACTCTGAATGATTTTAGTCATTGAAATTTTGTCAAAACCTGCTTTATGACACAGTCTGTAATCTATATTGGTGAATGGTCAGTTTGATAAATGGTCTATCTTGGCAAATGTCATAATTTTATTCTTCCTTAAAGCTGAGTAATATCCTATTGAGTATATATACCACATTTGCTTCATCCATTCATCCATTGAGGGACACCTAGGTTGTTTCCATAATCTAGCTATTGTGAATTGAGCTGCTATAAACATTGATGTGGCTGTGTCACTATAATATGCTGATTTTAAGTCCGTTGGGTATAAACCAAGGAGTGGGATAGCTGGGTCAAATGGTGGTTCCATTCCCTATTTTCTGAGGAATCTCCATACTGCTTCCATAGTGGTTGCACCAATTTGCAGTCCCACCAGCAATCTATGAGTGTACCTTTTTCACCACATCCTCTCCAAACTTTATTGTTGCCTGTGTTCTTGATGATTGCCATTCTGACAGGAGTGAGATGAAATCTTATAGTAGTATTGACTTGCATTTCTCTAATTGTTAGAGATATTGAACACTTTTTCATATATTTTTTGATCAATAGTATTTCTTCTTCTGTGACATGTCTGTTCAGTTCCTTAGTCGATTTATTGATTGGGTTATTTTTTTTTTTTGGTGTTAAGTTTTTTGAGTTCTTTGTATATCCTAGAGATTAATGCTTTATAGGAGGTGCATGTGGTGAAGATTATCTCCCAATTTGTACATTTTATCAATGCACATGCACTTTGCTGATATTTTATTTGTTTGATTTTTATCAATTCCTGAGAGTGAAGCACTAAAATATCCAACAATCATATGGAGCCTATCTACTGCCTCTTTCAGTTCTGTCAACTCCTGGTTTATATAATTTGAGGTTATGATCCTAGATACATATAATGTTAGGTATTATAGTGTCCTGCTGTGGCATTCAACCTTTCATTATTAAAAAAGACTGACAATCTCCAGTAATACATGTTAAATTCTAATTCATATTACATCAAAATTGCTATACAAGCTTTGTTTAGATTTTTTTTGCATGATATAATCATTTTATATCTTTTTTCTTTCAACTTTTCTTGGTCATGTTTATAAAGTGTAGCTCTTGTAAGTAATATATATTTGGATTTCACTGTTTTTAAAAAAACTTTAACAATCTTTTATTCAGATAATTTATTTACATTTAATAAAATATATAGGTGTGTTTAAGCCTAAAATTAGCTATTTGTTTTCTACTTGTAACATCTATTCTTTTTTTAATGTCTCTCTTTTTTCTTGCCTTTTTGGGAATTATCAAATGTTTTATTATTCATTTTATTTTATACAGTATTTTAATTATATATATTTATATCACTTTATTGATTATCCTAAAGTTTGGGGGGTTTTTTTGTACAAGGGATTGAACCCAGGGATACTTAACAACTGAGCCATATTCCCAACCCTTTTTCAAAAATATATTTTGAGACGGGGTCTTACTGAGTTGCTTAGGGCCTCACTGAGTTCCTGAGGCTGGCTTTGAACTTGGGATCCTCCTGCCTCAGCCTCCAGAGTCACTGGGATTACAGGTGTGTGTCATCATGCCTCTTCTATCCTAAAGGTTTTAATGTGAATCCCTGTCAGTACACTTTGCTTAAACTAGTACATTTATCACTTCATGAAATATGCCACCATCTCACACAGCTTGTCATTCTATCCCTTTTTATTCTTTGAACCATTATTCTTTGCCATTTATTTTCATCAGCAGATTGTAAAGCCTATCATAGATTATTATTGAATTTTTAATGCTGTTCATAATAATTGAAAATTTTTTCTAGTGTTCTACATTCCTTCCTGCCTATTCACACTTCTGTCTGGAATCATTTGCTTTTGGTCTGACATGTTTCTTTTAGATGATGATGATGATGACGATGATGATGATGATGATTTGTAGTGAATCTACAAGAAACATCAGTACAACTTTTAATATTTTTAAAAATATTTTCTCTGGATAGATGATTCAAATGTTGAAAGGTATTTTCTTCATCACTTTAAAATATTGTTCACTTGTGTTTTTACTTTTTTTGCTGAAAAATCAGTGATGGTTTGATTGTTGCTTCTTTGAAGATAATATGCCAGTTTTCTCTGGCTGCCTTTAAGATTGTTTTTGTGTCTTTAATTCAGCTGATTTATGATTATGTGGGTAGGTAAAATTGTTATTTTACATTTCGTTTTTGAAAAATTTCCTTTCTAGACATGTGTTCAACTTTTAGAACCTGAAAATGGATGTATTTTTTTAATCAAATATAGAAAATTCTGAACTGTTATCTTTTAAAATATTTTTTTCCACCTCACTTATTTCTGTCCTTCTGGGATTCAGTTATACTTTTGGTGGAATTTTGCCCACATTGCATGTGTTCCTTTCATTTTGGTCTTTTGTTTCTTTGTTTTATATTTTTTCAAGTTTATGTACCTCAAATT
Organism: Marmota marmota marmota; assembly: GCF_001458135.2. Taxonomy (NCBI): domain Eukaryota; kingdom Metazoa; phylum Chordata; class Mammalia; order Rodentia; family Sciuridae; genus Marmota; species Marmota marmota. The sequence goes on along the minus strand of NW_026000211.1, from coordinate 5,725,367 downwards.
GATCATTTCCTGCCTATCTTTCTTAGTTTATTGCTCTTATCTTTGACTGCATCCAATCTGTTTTTAATTAATCCAGTGAGTACTGTCCCAGATATTTTATTTTTTGTTTATAAAATGCTCATCTGATTCCTGCTTTATAGGAATTCTTCATCTATGTTGTATCCAGTCTATTTGGGATGTTGTAACAAAACACTGTAGACTCTGTGGCTTACAAAGTACAGAAATCTGTTTTTCACAGTTCTAAAGACAGAGAAGCCAAAGCTCAAGGCAAATTTGGTGTTGGTGAGGACCTGTTTTCTGGTTTCCAGACAGCACCTTCTTCCTATGACATCACAGGGTGTCAACAACTGTCTTGGCCTTTGTAATGAAGGTATTAATCCCATCTATGAGGGCCTCATCCTCATAACCTAATCATTTCTCAGAGTCCCATCTACTAATACTTTCTCCTTAGAGGCTAGGATTTAAACATTAGAATTTTGGAGGGACATAAACATTAAGGCAATTCATACCTTTTTTATTTCTATTGAATATACTAAAATTATTTATTTTTCCTACCAATATATAAAAATCTACAGATTTTCAAAACTATATATTTCTTCCCCTGTTTGGATTTTCAGTCATTTTGAATTCTAACATGGCCCATCTATTTTGATTGGATTTCATATTTTGAGAATAAGAAATTGTGAGTCTCTGTGTAGCCTCCTAACGAGAATGTGAAAAAAACAATTGTGGCATTCAAATAAAGCACCAGTATATCACTCGGCCTGTGTCAAAGCGTGGTTTTAGACTTGGTTAGTGCTGTTTCATTACACTATGTCTGTAGAAGGTGACCTATTCTCCTTCTTTTCAGATCATGTGGCTGTTATAATCAATACTAAGCCTCCCCAGTTACTATTTTTCACTGTGTTTCTTGGAATTTTACCCTCTGAGCCTGCAATTCTAAGACTTCCACTTTGTGTTTTGAGTACTTCCCTTAATCTGTAAATTGGAAAATGTTTTCAAAGAAAAAACTGAGGTTTTCACATCTCATGCTTCCCTTTGCTCAAGGTTCTACCTGGATTGGTTGCTCTCATGATTTCAATCATTTTTTTTTTTTCAAATCACTTTCTTAGTTTTTATCCTTTATGGAGTAGGTTAATCCAATATAAGCTGCTTCATTCTGGCTCAACTGGAAATCTCTATATTTAAATTTTTTCAATTATGACAAAAATATTTTAAGGTTTTTCCTGTCTTAAATCCCAACCAGATTTCTGCATTGCAACTTTTTTGTTATGCATTTTAACAAAGAAGAGTTTTAACAAAAAAGAGTTTATTTTAACAAAAAAGAGTCTATACCTCTTTTTCCCGCAAAACATTGATTTTCAGAGTTCAAGACATGTATCTTGCATGATGACTCATATTCTAGAATTGTTAGATTGCTTCCTCATGATGTCTTTTAGCATGCCATTATCCCTAATATTTCCTCTAAATAGGAAAGTTGATCTAACAGCATGGTTATATACATTTTAAGTCTTTTGCTATTGTTGTTAAGAACAGTTCATAGATGACATTGTGCACTTCCTCTTGTTATGTTCTGCATAAAACTATTTGAATGCTTGGTTAAGGTGATAAAAGTCAATTCTTCCCTTTTATTTTTTATTAAGCAGAATTTGAGTTGGTATTTTGGGAGCACTAGCTTGAAATATTTTAAAATGAACACAAAAATACCCCCCGAATCATATTACATGTGCATGTAAGTGCTGTTAATTATTTTATGTAAATATACCTAAGCATCTCTCTTTTTTAAAATCAATACAGATAATTACTAGCACCCCAGAAACATTTTATCTTTCATGTTCTGCAGTTTTTAATCCTAAACAGGGCCATATTCAAATTCCTATCACTATTAATTACCTATGCTTGTATTTAAACTTTTTATTTCCATGATACAAGTATTCCTCTTTCTGAAACTTTGTTATTCTGTGTGTTTCAGTGCAATTTCATTCCTGGATTTTTTCCCATCAAATGACAAAATAGCTAGATCCTAATCATTGTTACAACCAAGAATTGTACTGCACATTTCTAAATGTACCTAAGGGGAAAGTAGTATTTCTGCTGATGAACACTAGACTGTGCCCATATTGGAAGGCCAAATAAAGCTATGTGGGTGCCCAGGGAATTCTCCAAAGTTTATGGTAGCAGGTAGGTCTCCAAACATATGGCATCTTTTACCACTATTTTATTTTATTCATCACATATTTTTTGTGATCATTTGTTTAAATTTCCCTCCATATTTGATTGTTACCTTCATGAATTGGCTTCATTTATCACTATAACTGTGCATTGGAACAATCAATGAATATTTGTGGTTTGAAAGAATTTCTGATGCGTAATGTTTTAGTTTAAAAAAAGCAGAAAGGTAGAGAAAGACATTACAGTGAGATACCGGATGGGAAAATGAGGAGATTACAAATTTTGCTATTAGGCAGGCATAAAAGGTAAGGAAAGTGAGGCCACCTTCAGAGTTAGGGCCTGAAATAAATATCCTGGAGTAGCCAAATGTTCTTTCTTAAATGTCTTGTCTTGAATGGAAAAGTCTCTGACTAACTTTGTTTAAAACCAACCTTGTGAACCTGTTATCAAGATTAATGTGTTTTTAAAGAATCCCTGTTGGTTTTTCTATTACCTATTTTGAACAACAAAATAAAAACAACAACAAAGCATGAAGCACTCTCACAGATTCTGATGGCTTATTATTCTTCTCAGGACACATGATAGGCCTTATAATTCCCATTTTATAGGGGAGTAAGATTACTACTTTATCATAACTATTTTTTTTTATATGGGTGGCTATTTTGAAACTGTCTTCGTACTGTTTTTAAAAAGAATATCACCCACTTGGTCATATTCCACCTTTGTTGACATTATATCCCAATGAAATTTATGTTTCTTCATTCCCCTTTTACCTGTGAATTAACCAGTCACTGAGGTTACCTGACCCAGACACAGCCCTACATCAATTTCACTAAATTATTTGGCCTTTACTCTAGTGGTGAAATGAATAGCTATATATCCACCACTGCTGCCAAAGGCATCTTAGTACATAAGGGTTTTGTGACAGCAGTTTTGGAAAACTAAAATACCAGGTCAATTGGAGATAATCATATATTAAAATACAGCAGTCTTATCATACAGGCAGCCAATTTTTTTTAACTCTTATCTGTTTTGATCCACTATACTGTACTTTCATAAATAAAGAAATCTATACACTATTGATTAAGACTTAGAGCTTCTAACTTTTGTTAATTTTGATATCTTAAAATAGTACTAATCTCATTTGTTATATTTAGTGGGCCTTTTACATGATTTTTACTCATAACATTTTAGTTGTGTTTCTTACCCAAATTTAGTTTTTTTAATTTCCTTCTTTTTTCTTCAAACTTTTCTGATATTAATAACCATATGTCTATAAAACATATATGATTTTTTGAGATATATGTCTTCTTGTTACCTTGGCAACTGAGTTGGTATATTGAGTTTTATTTTTTTTTTTACTGCAAGAGATTAGGTTATGATTTGAAAATTATTGTATTTGAAACACAATTATGTGATAATAAGATATTGTACAAAGCCTTGGTCATATACCACATATTTTATACCTAAAGGAATATAATTTGTTTTAGAGGATTTGCCTGAACTGGAAGAGTCAAACCTAGTATTGTATGAAGATAGGCTTCTTTGGATGTTTATATGGACTTAGTTCATGGACTATAAATATACTTTAAAGTATACACACATTTTAACATTCAAGAAAAAGTCAACAACTTACAGAGACTCATGTGTTTTTAACTTTTCATTGCTGTGACAAAATATCTGAGAAAAATTTAAAGAAGAAAGGGTTTATTTTGTCTTACACTTTCAGAGGTTTTATTCATGATCAGCCAGCTCCAAATGCTTTGGACTTAACGTGAGTAAGAATATCATAATAGAAAGGACTGGGAGAAGAGAGCTGCTCACCTCATGGAAGCCAGGAAGCAGATAAATAAATAGAGATGGGACAAGATGTACTCTCCAAGGCCTTCCCTGAAGAATCCACTCTCTGTAATTAGGTCCCATCTCTCACAGTTGCCACTGTCTCCTGAAAGTCCACGTAGCTAGGAATCCATCAATGAATTAATCCACTGAATTAGGTTAGAGCCCTCATGATCCAATCACTTCTCAAAAGCCCCAACTCTGAACATTGCTGCACTGGGGTAGAACCTTCTACACATGAGCCTCTGGAGGACATTCCATATGTTATCATAACATAGTATAAATCTTTAAAACGCACACTCACAAGTTTCTATATGCACTATATATATTATATTATATACATATTTTATATATAATATATTATAAAATATGTACAGTATAGTTTTAATCATAGCATAAATAGAGTTTGGTATGCTGGCTTTTTCAATTAATGGGTAATTAGCATCGTAATACTATTTTTATTTTAAATGAAGCTTATCATGATACTGTCAACAATTTCCTTTGTACTTTGTCTTCCAAGAAGAAAGAAGTCTTGTGTTAATTTTCTTCTGTATTACTCAAGATTATATGCACAATTTATGTTATTCACATCAGTGCTGATGGAAAAAGAAAGACAATAGTAATAATCCAACCAAAGTTCACTGTATTAACTCTGTGTAATACAGTGTGGTAACTGTGGGAATATCAAAAAAGAGTTGGCACTGACATTTTGATATGTGTTATTTCCTGGTCAGGAGAGATAGAAACTACATGATGAAGAAAGCAAAGTACTCAGCAAAAGTCATTTAAGATGATATACACATGTAGAGAATGGAGAAAAATGGAAGAAGAAATATGGATGGATGAAATCAAAGATATAGTATGTGAGCTAAGCCTCGGAAAAAATGCATTAATTAAATAAAATTTCCACCAGTAGAGAAAATGACAAGATGGAAATGAGGGAAATGTTCATTTTCTTTTTTTTTTTTTCAGATTTCATTTGTTATTATTTCTGAAACAAAATGGAAAGTATTCACTGGGAAGCTTCTGTAGTTTTACAGCATTTTGTCATTGACAACTGTATCTCTATATGGGAATAAAGTTGAATACTACAAGAAAAATAAAATCTCATGAAACCAAATTATTACTCTGTAATTAATACTATTTAATCCCATAATTTAAAATTACCCAATGAATTAGAATGCCCACAATGTAATAAAGCATGAAAATTTGTCTTTTGTTGTCACAGTAAAACTCAATGGAAATTTTTCTTAATACTCTAACTACAGTTTTATTACTTTCAAAATACATTAACTATGCATTTAATTTGCATTTTATTTTGTCCTTTAGAGAGTTTCATAAGTTTTAAGAATTTCTTCTAATATGTTTTCCATGCTTATTGTTTAGAAATAATTTATACATGAGTTGCATAATGTATAATTCTGGCATATATTTTATGTACATATAGTTATAAATAGAGTTGACTCATGGATATATGTAAAATTAAAAGTATTATATCTACTTTATGGAATTATAATGAAACTCATTAATAACTCCTCTAGTAACATTATTTTAATAAGAAATTATTTCTTGAGAAAAAATACAGTAAGAAAGGAAAATATTATTTATTTGCTTATACTAGTTATAAATGTCAAATGTAAAAATATAACAAATTATGGAAATGAATATTTGAATAATTCATACACAATGCATTCTAAACACTGAATAAGGGCTTTAGTTGAAAATTCCTAGATAATTACAACACTGTTCCTCAAAATTTGAAAATATTCATATAGATCTTTAAAGTTTAGATTGTTGGTACCTACAACTTATCTTTGTTTAATCATCTGCTTTTATATTTTGTTTTTTTCACTTGCAATGGGTCACCTCAAATTGATCAGATTTATATTCCCTCAAACTTTGCAGATGAATTGTGAATCTTTCTAATTTTACGTTTTGTGAGGGATTCAATAGCTTAAAAAGTGCTGTCATATGCAATTAAGCAAATGTGCAAAAACTATGTGTATAATAAATACTCTCATATTTACAAAATCTCAAAATGGAAACACTCATTAGTCATTGGATCTCTCTCCTCCATTTATTTAGATTTGCATTAATTATACTGGATACAAACCACTAGCCATTTATAAACAACTTTCTCAAAGAAAATAAATACTTCCAGTGTCAGAGTCACATTAGTTGTAGAAACATCAATGTATGTAAAGTTTGCAAATACATAAATAAATATCTATGGAGATAGTTTGGCCTGTATTCCATAGCCATTCATTGATTTGGTCTTTCTAAAGAAATATTGGGTCCCTATTCTATGTAGGGAAAAGACTAGGTGTCAGCAATAGAAAAATTAATGCGATATAGTCCATACCTGAGAGTTTTCAGTTTCTTACCTGAGATACAAAAGTAATTTTTGTAAATAATGTGGTAAATGCTATAGTGAGGAATATGACTGAAATACTGAAAAAGAAACATAGTTTACTATGAAAATTATACTACTGAAAGTATTGTTTATGGAGTGAAATATACTTTGTCCCTCTGGCAAGGCATAAGTAATTTAAAATTTGAAAGGAATTCTGAGATTTCTTTGAATTCATAGAAGCATGTGTGTCATTTTCGCCATGTCTGGGCATTGCCAGAGAGTGTTATCAAGTGTTACTACAGAGAATGAAAAGGCCAGCCTTGTCTCCAATTTAGAAACTAAGCCCATGCTATTATAGAAACATGGTGGACTTCAAGGTTCCATACAAAGCTAATTAAGCCTGCATGTGATTCCTCTGGATATCAGGAATTTCCTTTGGCAATGGAGCTCTGAGCAGTGTGTGAGCTTTCTCTTACTTCCCTACATGTGAAATTTGTCCTCCAACTCATGCCATTCTTGGAATCATGGCTTGTCCTAGAACACTGAGCATGGTAGATGGAGAAGGCATGTTATCTGCAGGAACATAGTTTTGTGATAGCAGGAGCAAATGTGACTCCATTTTGTTTTATGACTTCATCCTGTAAAACAACCATGCCAAGTAGAAGAGTCATGACTGGAGCAAGATGTTCTTTTCCTTTTGCTATAGAAACCTTTAAGAACACAGAACTACCTAATAGGGTATTGTTTCTGTAACTAGGGTAACGGGGCTCTGTTTCTGTAACTGGGGTGACTGAGCTAACTGTGATTGGTTAGGCTTCCCTCCGCTTGACTGCACTGTCCTGCTTCTGTAACCTGGCTTGCTTGCATTGGCTAGACCCCCGAACATCCCTTTTGTGGTTTTCAGGCTTATAAAGAGTGCTCTTGCAATTGTTTGGGGCTGATCAGGGGAACAGCTTTATGTTCTGGTCAGCCGCCACCGGTGTGCTTCAATAAAGGCTTGATTCGATTATACGTGAGTGGTCTGGAAGTCAGTTTATGAAACCCTGGGACAAAGCTTTAACTATAACAGTTTGAAAACAAATCTCAAGGACTCACCAGTCACATTTCCTTGACTTTAGTCTCATGGAACTTAATATATTTACCTTTTTATCCTTTTGGAATCAGGGAGAGATCTTACCTGAGATATCCAAGGAATTTTTGCAAAAAAAAATGTGGTCTTCTGAAAGGTTAATAAAATAGGTACTTGTCACTCCGTTTTTCTGTATGCTTAACAAAACACTGTTGAAATCTTGAGAACTGTTTGCTAATCTTGTTCCCAGAATGTACTGTCCCCAACTGCCAAACTGCAGAATGTACTCCCTCACTCGGTTGCAGGCAAACCGCCCACTCGCCCTGACCCGTCAATGAACTTCCCTCCCTGCCCTCTCCAAGGAAAGTATATAAGCTCTGCTTAAGCTGTTCTCAGGGCTCTTTGCTCTATTCAAGTGAGCTCTGAGCCCCAGCATGCTGGACCCCCAATAAACCCTTTGCTGTTGCATGAGACAGTCTCTTGGTAGTCTCTTCCTCCTACGCTTGCCCGACCTTTACATATGGAGGTTCCACCGAGATCCGGCAGTGGCGGACGAAAGACCCCCAATGCGCTCCTCTCGGGGTAAGTAAGGCGCCTCTTTCTGGTTTCTGGTTTCAGGTTTCAGGATAGGGCTTGGCAAAATGGCTGTCGGTGAAGAGCATGAGCTCTCTCCGACAGTGGCTGACAGACGTGTCACAGAGCCACAGACCACGTCCCTGGGGGACGCCCCAGAGGACTCGGGAAATCGAGGAACAATAGTCTCCTCGACTCAGTGATATTTTGTTTCTGATTCGGCATTGCCAGCCCATCGGGTTTTACCGGCTACTCAGTCCTGGTCTCAGTGTTGGACGTCCATTGCCTGTCTTTATTGTCTTGTCTTGTCTGTGTCGTGTGTCATTGCTTCACTGTTTGTGTATCTTTCATTATGGGACAGAGCACTTCAATGCCTCTGTCCCTGACCCTTGATCACTGGACCAAAGTCCGCTTAAGGGCTCAGAATCTTTCTTTTTCAGTAAAACGCCGGACCTGGCAGATTCTCTGTGCCTCAGAATGGCCCACCTTTGGAGTTGGATGGCCCCCAGGAGGATATTTCTACTCCCCACTAATTCAAAAAGTCAGAGATATTGTCTTTCAGCCGGGGCTACATAGCCATCCAGATCAACAGCCGTATATCTTAACTTGGCAAGACCTCTGCGAATCTCCTCCTCCATGGGCGAAGCCTTTCCTTATCCCTGCCCCCGCTCCTATTCCTTCCCCCACGATTCTATCTCTCAAACCCTCTGCTCCTCCTCCTCCTCCACCCTCTGTTCTCCCTGAGTCTCTAGATTTGACTCTACTGGACTCTCCTCCCCCTCCTTATCTCCTGCCCTTGTCCCCCAACCCCCAACACCCTCTAAGTGATTCCCCTGCTGCTGACTCAGCCTCTCCACCATTGGAGGAAGCTGAGCCGGCCCAGTGCCCTCTAGATGACTTCCCCATGGCACACACAGCCCCTCCTCCCCCTGGAGGAAGCTGGCCCGGCTAAAGAAACTCGCCAGCGGCGAATGAATAAAAACCCTGAAGCCCCCGTGATACTCCCCCTCCGTCCTTACGGGCCAATGATTGACAATGGCCATGGAGGAGAAATGCAAGCCTACCAGTATTGGCCTTTCTCCTCTTCAGACCTATATAACTGGAAAAATAATAATCCCCCTTTTTCCGAGGACCCCACCCGGCTCACAGGTCTGGTTGAGTCATTGATGTTGTCACACCAGCCTACTTGGGATGACTGCCAACAACTCCTAGGCACTCTCTTCATGACAGAGGAACGAGAGAGAATCCTCCTGGAAGCTAGAAAAAAATATCCTCGGACCAGACGGGCGACCGACACAACTTCCCAACATAATCGAAGCCGACTTCCCCTTGAACCGACCCAACTGGGACCCCAACACCTCTGAAGGTAGGGAGCATCTGTCTACTTATCACCGGGCTCTAATAGTGGGTTTCCGAGCGGCCGCTAGGCGACCAACTAATTTGGCCAAGGTAAGAGAGATTATTCAAGGGCCTGATGAATCTCCCTCTATGTTTCTAGAGAGAATTATGGAGGCATATAGGAGATATACTCCTTTCGATCCTCAGGCAGAGGATCAAAAGGCATCTGTCACGATGGACTTTATTGGGCAAGCTGCCCTGGATATTAAAAGAAAGTTACAATGCTTAGATGGATTACAAGATATGACTTTGAGAGATTTGGTCAGAGAAGCCGAGAAGGTATACTATAAGAGAGAAACTGAGGAAGAGAAGGAGCAAAGGGAGGATGAGAGAAGCAAAAGACAGACTAAGGCATTGACTAAGGTCCTGGTCACAACAACAAATAGGCCAGAAATTAAACAGGGAGACAGGAAGGGATACCTGGGCCCACACCAGAGGCCACCTCTGGCCTCAGATCAATGTGCCTACTGTAAAGAACAGGGACACTGGGCCAAAGAGTGCCCTAGAAAGAGACAGCCACGCCAGCCAGCCATTCTAACTCTGGAGGATGACTAGGAAAGTTGGGGCTCAGATCCCCTCCCCGAGCTCAGGGTAACTTTTGAAGTGGAGGGGACCCCAGTAAACTTTGAAGTGGATACAGGGGCAGTATATTCATCCCTTAAGGCCCCATTGGGCCCTCTATCAAATAAAAGGTCTCTAATTCAAGGGGCTAACAGCAGTAAATATCGGACTTGGACAACTAAGAAGACCATGGACCTGGGGAAAAGAAAAATCCATCACTCCTTACTAGTAATCCCAGAATGCCTGGCCCCATTGATGGGCAGAGATCTGCTCACCAAGCTCCAGGCCAAAATAACTTTTAACCCTGAAGGCCCCCAAATGAAATTTCTAAATCCTTTAGTAAAAACTCCTATAGTCATGGCTTTAACTATGTCAGTAGAAGATGAACATCAACTCTTCACACCCCCCAAGACTGATCAAACAGGCAAGCTACCCCAGAAATGGATAACAGATTACCCAGATGCCTGGGCAGAAACTGCTGGGTTAGGCCTAGCCGTGAAACAACCTCCAATAACAGTGGAGTTAAAAACCTCAGCCTCCCCAATCAATGTCAAACAATATCCTCTGAACAAAAAGAAGCTAAAGATGGGATAAGGCCCCATATTCAGAAATATCTGGCCTTAGGGGTCCTAAGGCCCTGTCAATCGGCCTGGAACACTCCCCTGCTACCAGTAAAAAAGCCAGGAACCGGGGACTATTGCCCCGTACAAGACCTAAGAGAGATCAACAACAGAGTGTAGGACATTCACCCCACGGTACCTAATCCATACAATCTGCTTAACACTCTAAACCCTGAGCAAAAATGGTATACTGTTCTGGATTTAAAAGATGCTTTCTTTTGCTTGCCTCTGCATAAAGATAGTCAGTTGCTGTTTGCTTTCGAGTGGGTAAACCCAGAAACCAGAACGTCTGGTCAACTAACTTGGACTAGACTCCCACAGGGGTTCAAAAACTCCCCCACTCTCTTTGATGAAGCCCTCCACAGAGATCTCAACAACTTCAGAACTACGCACCCTGAAGTCACCCTGCTTCAATATGTAGATGACCTGCTACTGGCAGCTGACACCAAGGAAAACTGTGAGTCTGGAACCCAAGCACTATTATCCGAGCTTGCTCAACTTGGTTATAGAGCTTCTGCCAAAAAGGCCCAAATTTGCCAGCAAGAAGTAATCTTCCTGGGCTATTCCCTTAGGGGTGGTAAACGATGGCTCACTGAGCCCAGAAAACAAACTGTTGTGCAGATACCACCCCCATCTAACAGAGAGTTTCTTGGGACTGCTAGCTTTTGCAGGTTATGGATACCTGGGTTTGCGTCCTTAGCTGCTCCTTTATACCCGCTGTTAAAGGGAGATGCCCAATTCCAATGGACCCCTGAGCACCAGCAAGCTTTTGATAACATCAAAAGGGCGCTGCTATCTGCTCCGGCCTTAGCACTCCCGGATGTAGAAAAACCCTTTACTCTCTACATTGAGAAAAAGAAAGGAATAGCACGAGGAGTGCTCACTCAGACTCTAGGACCCTGGAAAAGACCTATAGCCTACTTGTCTAAAAAGCTGGACCCAGTGGCTGGTGGATGGCCCCATTGCCTAAAAGCTATAGCAGCGGTGGCCCTACTAATCAAGGATGCTGATAAGTTAACGCTGGGGCAGAAACTAACCATTATAGCCCCCCATGCCCTAGAGAGCATCATCCGCCAGCCACCAGACAGATGGTTATCAAACTCTAGAATAACACACTATCAGAGCCTGTTGCT
>NW_026000211.1:5697564-5712051 GCF_001458135.2 Marmota marmota marmota | reverse complement strand
TGGACTTAAATATCTCCTAGTCTTTGTAGATACATTTTCAGGATGGATTAAAGCCTTCCCCCACAAAAAAAAAAAAGAAAAACGACGCAAATGGTGGTCAAAAAGATCCTGGAAGATATTTTTCCAAGATACGGCCTGCCTAAGGTAATAGGGTCTGAAAATGGACCGGCGTTCATGGCCCAGGTAAGTCAGGGGTTAGCCAGGACCCTGGGGATTAATTGGAAGTTACATTGTGCTTATAGACCCCAGAGTTCAGGACAGGTAGAAAGAATGAATAGAACCATTAAAGAGACCTTAATGAAATTAAGCTTAGAGACCGGCATAAAAGATTGGACTATGCTCCTGCCTTATGCACTGTTTTGTGCAAAAAAAAAAAATACTCCCTCTGTTTCTTTGTGTAACCTCACCCCCTATGAAATTCTCTATGGTGCCCCTCCTCCAGTAAGGGACCTAACCCCAACTCTAAGACCTAACGATCCCTTCCACACCCCCTTGCTTGACAGACTTAAAGCTCTTGAAAGAACTCAGCCATACCTGTAAAAACAGCTGGCCACTGCCTACCAACCTGGGGACGAAGGGACTCCACACCGATATCAAGTAGGAGACTTCATCTACGTAAGACGACATCAGGTGTCATCCCTGGAACCCCGCTGGAAAGGACCATACCAGGTGCTACTTATAACACCTACAGCGGTAAAGGTAGACGGAATCACTTCCTGGATCCATGCCTCTCATCGCAAGCCTGCGCCCTGTCCAGACTCTGGCTGGAAATTGGAAAAGACTGGTAACCCTCTCAAATTGCGTATTTGCCGTGTGGATAGGGCTATGGACTCTCCCCTTGACCACCAGTAGTCCTAACCCTCATCAGCCCATTCAGCAGCGATGGCTGATCACAAATCCTACTGGACAGGAAGTATGGTCTATCTCGCATACAGCTCCTTTAGGGACCTGGTGGCCATCTCTCCACCCAGACATTTGTCAGTTGGCTATGGGTCTTTCCTATTGGGATATCCCCGATGAAGAGGATCCCACTAAAATTTCATTAAATCCCTTCCATACCATAGATAATGGAAACAAACATTATGGATGTAGAGACACGCAAGCCAGATGTAGGTTGGCTAGCCTAGATTACTATGTTTGCCCGGCGGACTATTGAAGCCGCAAACAGTCACGGCTGTGTGGGGGAAAAACTGACTTCTTCTGTAAGTCATGGGGATGTGAGCATACAGGGACTGCCTAATGGAACCCAAACCTCTGCCGGTTCTCAGACCATTGCTCCCTTGCTGAGGTAGCAAGTACTGAGGTACCCCTCCACCCACTCACTCCTCTCTTCTCCTGTCAGTGCCCGCACCGAGTCCCACCAGGTCCTCTTACCAGCTAACCCAAAGCTCAAACCAGCTGAGGAGAGCCCTCAGACCCCTATCCAAGATGTAATGAAAATGGCCTTTAAAGTTGCTTTGTCATCACTGAAAACAGGTTACTAAGAATTTAAAGTCCCTCACAGGCTTTTTGGGATACTCACTCCCGTCTTCCCTTCTGCTCTACCTGTTCTACTACTCAAGTTTTTGTTGCTAGGAAAATCCCAAACCCCTTTCCCATTATTCTTTTACATCTCTCCTTCCTCATTCTCAGATCCACGGAGCTGCTCTCAGCCCTGCCTTTCCCGTCTTCCCCCTCTATACCAGGCCCACAGAAAAGTCTTAACTGACCTTCTCCAGAAGTCTTCACCATGGCTAACTTTAAGACTTTCAGCAAAAGAGTCCCTATAAAAGAGTTCAGTGTAGATAAACTTCCTCTTTTCGTGTTGCCCTGTTCTACTTGGCCACTGGCTAAAAAATCAGCACTCCTAAGCTAGACACCCCCTTGCTAGTTTTTCACAAAATATGTGAACAAGGCCTCTGGCCTTGAGCTGGGGCTTCACAGAGATGGCTACATTTCTAAGATAAAGAACTTACCAACTGGGCTCCATGGTAACAGCTGGCAGGGAGAAAAGAAAAAGCTCTCCCCCTCCCAGATGTCCTTAAAAAGTTAACTTGCCCAGAACAGAGGAAAAAAACAAACAAAAACTGCTTTTTATAAACTTCTGCAGACTGTGAACTTCTGAGCCCCTTCCCTTACATGTTGGGTACAAAATTCTGAAACTACCTAAACTTGGGGTTCAGGGGATTAATTGATTACAACAGAAGCAATGCCCTCTGAATCCAATTGCAACCAAATAGGACCGTTTCCCTGTCTTCGGTGCTATCTTAGGTACCTTGACTTGTCCGTCCCTACAATAGTATAATTCTATATACTTAAACATTGTTTATGTTTTCATAAAATGGTCAACAGATGTAATTAATTATATAATGGTGCAGATGTTTCCCAGAGTGCTCTATCATGACGCAGGTTCATTTGAAGATCAAATAGGGGGGCATACAACCCGGTTCCCCTGGGAACCTGTATCCCTCACTTTAGCCATCCTATTAGGAATAGGAGTTGCTGCAGGGGTGGGCACAGGAACCACTGCCCTGGTCTATGGGACACAACAAATGACCCAATTGAAAAACAGCAATAGACCAAAACTTAAAGATATTAGAAACCTCCATCACAGCTTTGCAGGAATTTTAACCTCTCTCTCTGAAGTTGTTTTACAGAACAGGCGAAGGTTGGACCTCTTCTTCATGAGAGAAGAGGGCCTTTGTGCTGCATTGAGGAAAAATGTTGTTTTTATGCTGACCATACTGGAGTTGTAAAAAAAAAATCTATGAGTAAATTAAAAAGACGCCTTGAAGAGCGTCAATGAGAGAGAGAAACCCAAAAAGGGTGGTTTGAGTCTTAGTTCACACAGTCCCCCTGGTTAATTACGCTTTTATCAGCCCTGGCCGGTCCATTAATAATCCTCATATTATTGCTAACTGTAGGACCCTGTTTGCTCAACCGTGTAGTTTCCTTTCTCCAAGCTCAAATTGAACAAATAAACTTATGGTAATCAGACAACAAAATACCCCACTAGCAGACATAGAATGTGACACCCCACAATGATCACTTTTATGATTAAAAGTAGCCAGAAGAAGAAGTGGGGAATGAAAGGTTAATAAAATAGGTACTTGTCACTCCGTTTTTCTGTATGCTTAACAAAACACTGTTGAAATCTTGAGAACTTTTTGCTAATCTTGTTCCCAGAATGTGCTGTCCCCAACTGCCAAACTGTAGAATGTACTCCCTCACTTGGTTGCAGGCAAACCGCCCACTCGCCCTGAACCGTCAATGAACTTCCCTCCTTGCCCTCTCCAAGGAAAGTATATAAGCTCTGCTTAAGCTGTTCTCAGGGCTCTTTGCTCTATTCAAGTGAGCTGGACCCCCAATAAACCCTTTGCTGTTGCATGAGACAGTCTCTTGGTGGTCTCTTCCTCTGACGCTCACCCGACCTTTACACTTCTATTGTAAATTATTTATGTATCATCACACACACACACACATACACACTCACACACACACTCACATGTATGATTCCATAATGTTTCTTCTCGCCTAATTCTTCTAGCATGTAAAATCCCTCACTTCATATTTCTTCATAAACTATGTTTTAATTTAATGTTAGAGGAGCGTGTAATGTAATATGCTTGATAATAAATTATTTCTTTGTGCTGCCCCATGCCTCATATACTCTTTCTTATTTTGCCTAAATGTCGATTGCAATATTCCCTACTGAGAAAAAAAAACTGATGTAAAATATAAGGCTCATGATTTAATTTTTATAACCTAATTGCCGAATTGGAAGGCATTTGGCATTTTTAATGTGCCAATTTTAAAAATAGCTAAGACATGTTTTTTGGTTACTTCAATTATTCTTAATAAAACTGTATATACTTAAAGTTTTTAACCCTTCATTTTTTGGTGAAAGTATTGGTGCTCTGAGAAAGATAAACTCAGAAAATTAGAGGGAGGTGAACAGTCACTCAAGTAATTTTTGGAAAATATGTTGGTTCAATGCCTATGGAAAACCAGATATAATAATTACTACATACCAGGAAAAGCAATCAGCTGATGGTAGAGAGTTACTGAACAGATAAAGACAGCATAGCTCAGGATAGCCTTGGGCCAAAAACAACAGGATCAGGTTTAGTAATTAGGTAGTTTAATGCAACTGATAGGAAAAGACAGAGAGTTGTCAGTGGTTAATTTATATACCCAAGCATTTAGGTCACTGAAGTGTCACAATAGACACATGAAAGGGATCCCAATTTTGTGCATTGAAAATACAAGTGGATGCATATTTCCATAAGAAGGCTCATCTAGTGGGTATTCTTACACAAAATCACACAGTGGTGTAGGAAAAAAAATCAGGAAAATAAAAGGGAAAGAAATGCAGTGTCAAAGAGAGAAATAGAATTAAAACGTGTCATCAGAGAAACCCTTTGCATTTGAACCAAATTGAATGTACTCCAGACTTTTAATTGATTCAGTAATTTCCTCTGTCCCCAAGGAGTTTAAAAACATGTCTTGGTATTGACAAATTAGTAATTCTTTTTGCATGGAGGGGTAGATAAAAAGGTGACAAAAGTTTACACAATGCATACAAACATTTATGATACAGTTTGAAAACTGAAAAGACTTTGGGTAGAGGAAGAATGTAGGCACAAAGTAAAAACTGAGAAAATAAAACTGGTGTCCAATATCACAGCAATGAGATGTAGAGACTGCAATGAATAGGATTCAAAATAACTCACTTTCCTTAAGCCAAGTCTGATGATAAAATCTCAATTGGAAGTGAATATGCACATTGGTTGTTAGAAAACCTAGCTATTAAAAATAATAAGGATCTGATGATAAGAGCCAGGCAGGCCATTTCTGCACTGGTGATTCTCAAAGCTACACAAACACTTTACAATAGATACACACTACTTGGTGAGCAAAGCACCTTTGAAAGGTCACAGGCTCCCAGTGTGTTTCTGGCATTTGTCTGAGTCATTTTGTGCAAACTAGAATATCTGATCATCCAAAGTTGTAATGAATATTTGCTTATCTTTATTTTCTCCTGAGAAACCTCAGTTTTGGTCAAGTGATTAGTAAAAGAAAGTTAGAAGGTAGGTATTATCAAGCTCTTTTTCAGGTGTCTATTTATCTATTTATGAGTAACCACATTATTCCTCAAAAAAATTAGCCTCTTTTTGCATGTTTACAATAAATGAGCCAAGACATTATTAATAGAATACCCAAACAATTAAGATTGCCCTAAAATAGCTAAACTCTCAGTTAAAACAAATGAGCTAATACTGATATATACAGAAATCTGCATTAAATGTCTTTCTCTTTATTTGGTACAAAACACTGAATAAAATTGCTGAAGCTTCATTCTCTTTAGTGCAGAAATGAACCTTGGTATTTGATGCCGTTGTCTATGAACTAGTTCTCTCATGTGAGTGATTCATCAGTGAGAATTGCTGTGTAACAAATTAACCCCCAAACTTAGAAACTAAAAAACATATCTGGGTCATGAATCTCAGTGTTGCTTAGCTTTGTGTCCCTGGGCTATGTCTCTCAGAAGGTTGGAATGAAGTTGGTGACCAGGGCTGTAGTCATTTCAAGGGTCAACTGGGAGAGGATCTGCCTTCAAGATGATTCAAATGACTATTGGCAGGCTTCAGAAGATCCATTTCCAAGTTCACTCACATGCCTGCTAGTAGACATTAGCTTTTTACTGACTGTTAACTGGAATCTTCCCTCGGTTCATTTTTTGCCATGTGATTTCTCCATAGTATAGCTAAACATATGGTTACTGGCTTCCCTCCAAAAAAGCAATTAAGAGAGCAAGAGTAAATCTCACAAGTGACATTCATCATTTTTTCTGTGTTCAATTAATTGAGTGCAAGTCACTAGGTCTAGGTGAATAGATTTCACAAGGGAAAAAATATACTAGGAAGTGGGGAGCATTGGGCACCATAACACATGCTACAGACTGGCTTAATTTTTAAAAAATCATTGCTATTCTCAAAAACCCCAGTATCTCATAGAATAATCCTCTATTTGGTTTGATCTCAAGTTTTCAATTTTCTATATTTTTCATATGGGCACACAGCATATTTTATTTACGAAAATAAGGACACATAAAGCACAAAGGTTTTACAGAATGTTGGAAAACTGTACTTATTGAATGTATGAAAGATAAAACCAAATCCCTTCAATGTGCCTTTTATCTGATAAAGTTTGAAACACTGGAAGAAAACTAATGATATATTAAATATCTCTTGGAACTAGCAAATGATCGAATACAAAGCAGTTCTGATCTGTTCTTAAGATTATGTTTACTTTGGAAATATATAGTTCAATTTTTATGCTAAATGGAATTGAATTGTGTCCTAATAATATTTATTTATAGTAACCTAGCAATAATACTATTGTACCACAAAAACTATAAGATACCTGGTTTCTTTGGTTTTAACTTAACTTTGAAGAGCAAGTGACATAAAATCAGATAATGAGAAATTTGTGACAAGTTCTTTAAGGATTAGATACTTGATGCCATGGGTAGATAGAACCATAAGATAAGCAATAGTTAGGGGTGGAAAAATTTCTTTAACTGGTTTTCAATTATTTCAAATTCACTGATGAAAATTGCATATTTACTTGTGCTGAGGCTATATAAACTAAATAATTAGTTTCTTTGCTTTTGTCGGTAGTTACCTCATTTGAATATGCACAGTGTTACATATAAGAAGCTCTCCTTGGGATAGATCTGTGTGCATAAATATTTATTGCATGTGTGTGTGTATGTATATATATATATATGTGTGTGTGTGTGTGTGTGTGTGTGTGTGTGTGTGTGTGTATATATATATATACACACACACACATGCATATTCATCAACACAAGTGGCCAAATAAAACATTGTTGAATAAATTCAGCCGAATGCCCAACATACATAAATACTACTAGTTTTAAAAAATTTGTTGAAAACAACTAGTTCAACTCAGACAAAAGTCCAGGCTCCCTGGAACAGTAGGAATCTTTCTGCTTTGGGCTACAGAGCTTCTCTTCAGAGCCAATATAGCTATAAATGACACTGAGTCACAAATAATAGGATATTTGGAAGCCACTGGACATGTGCCCTCATCACCTAAACATAGTCAAGAATTCTGGGGAGTATTCTGTGTACTTCCATCACTTCGAGCTAAATCAAATTCCTCATAGCTGTTCATTGTGGCAATATTAATAATACATTTGGGGTTTTAATCACCGTTAATGCATTATAATATACCCAGAAAAATTTAGCTATTTTAAATGAATGTTTAGAAGAGATGTGGCAGATGTATACAGTCACATACATTTCATAAAGGTGCAGGAAATTGTCATTGCCCCAAATTTCCCTGTGTCCTTTTGTAAATATCCTGCTCCCAACTCTTTCAATATTTGAAGTCCTTTCTGTTATAGTTGGGCCTTTTCTAGAATTTTGTACACATGAATGAAGTTATATAATGTAATGTCTTTGTTATTGGCTTCTTTCACTCAGCATAATAATTTGGAGATTCAGCAACATCGAGAGTATCCATAGTTTCTTTTTGTTGCTTGGTAGGACAATATTGTATGAATGGATCAATGCTTAGTCACATATGAATGCATAAACAAGTAGAGGTAGGTTTATTCCACTTTCTAGTTCTATGAACATGCACATATGTTGTGGACATATGTGTTCATTTCTCCTGGGTAAGTGTCTAGAAGTGGAATTGGCTGATTATTGTTAATTAAATATTTTGCTTTACTAGAAATTGTCAAAATAGCTTTCAAAGTGACTGTGCTATTTTACAATCTCACCATTAACCAACTCTTGATTTGAGCAGTCTTTTTAATTTTAACCACTCTATAGTGTGTGTAACAATACCTCATTAAGGTTTTGATTTGTATTTCCTAATTTTTAGTAAAGTTAAATGTTTTTTTAATGTTTTTTTGACATTTGTTTATTTTTCTTTTTTATGTCTTTCTCTCCCACTCTTATTTTCAAATTGCTTATCTTCTTAATGAGTAGTCTTTATTAATTCCAGATATAAGCTCTTTATGAGAAAGGGGACCATTTCCTCTAATATGTCTCTTATCTTTTCATTTATAAAATATTTCAAAAATGAAAGATTCAATTTTTTAAGCTAAGCAATCCCTTACATTTAGCAATTCCCTAAGTTTTTTCACATTTTATAATTTATTTGGTTTTTTTTAGTTATACATGACAGTAGAATGTATTTTGACGTATTATACATACATGAGTATAACTTCCCATTCTTGTAGTTACACATGATGGGAAGTTTCAAATTTTGATGAAATCCGATTTGTGCATTTTTTTCTTTTATGTTATATGTTTTTTCATTTTTGAACCTAATGCTTTTTTATCTAAGAAATCTTTGTATAATACAAGGACAAATTTTTTTCTTGTGCTTTTCTTAATAATTCTATAATTTCTTATAGAAAAATTATATTTTTAGTTGTGATCTAATTTAAGTTAATTTTTTTACATACCATTACTTCTATTCTGTTCCATTGCACCATCTTTCTAATTTTATGTCAATACTGCGAAGACTTCCTTTATAATAATTTATAATAATTTTTGAAATTAGTTTGTATGAGTACTTTCAATTTGTTCTTACTTTTGAAAATCATTTTGGCTATTTTAGACTATTTGCATTTTAATGAGAATTTGGACTTAGCTCATTAATTAATGGAAAAATAATATCCGCTATGGTTTGGATATAGGTTATTCCCCAAATGCCCATGTGTGAGATAATGTAAGAATGTTCAGAGGTGAGATGATTAGATTTTGAGAGCTAATCTAATAAGAGGATTAATCCATTTGATGTTTTAGCAACTTGCTACTGTCCTGGGTATAGGTGAGTATAGGTAGGTACTGTGTGGCTAGAAAAAGTAGGTCACTGGGGCCATGTGTTTGAGGTTTAAATTTTGTCTCTGGCAAACAGAGCTCTCTCTTTGCTTCTTGGCTGTCATGAACCGACCAGCTGTTCTCCCACCCTGTCCTTTCACCATATGTTCTGTCTCATCCTGGCCCAAAGCTGTGGATTTGGCCAACAATGAACTGAACCTCTCAAACCATGAGCCAAAATAAACTCTTCTAAGTTATTGTCAGATATTTTGGTCACAGAAACAAAACACTAACTAAAACATTATCAAAATTAAAAAAAAAAAATTCCATAGGATTTGAACTTGGAAGGAATTAAATCTATAGGTTAGAAAAAAAAATGAGATCCTACTATCATCTTCCAATCTATGAATAAGTTATATATTTCCATTGTTGTTGATTTTTATATAATTTCTTTCAACAATGTCTTATAAAATTAACTGTACATATCTTGCACATATTTTAAACTATTTCATGCTCTCTGTGCTATTCTAATTGTTTTAATTAGAATTTCTAATGTTTAATATGATTGCATAGAAATAATATATTTTTGTACATTGCTTTTGTGAATTGTTACCCTGCAAAACTAATTTAATAGTTTCAATAGGTTTTAAGTAGATTAATGTTTTCTACTGAGAAGATAACATCTTTCTATGCAAAGTTTCTCTAAAACTTTCTATAGTTTTACGTTATTTTTCCCTAATATTTATGCTTGTTATTTTTTTTTCTTCTTTACTACACTGGCTAGGACCTCCAATGGGTGGCCCATGATCACTGGGCATCATGGTTCTATCACTTATTGCACCATCCAGAAATGGCTGACCCTGTAAAGCACTGAAACAACCTTATAAAAGCACAGCTGAAATGCCTGCTCAGAGATCACACTTTAAAAAATGGGTGTTGTTTTTCCTGTTGCATGTGTGCATTAAAACAACTTTATATAGTGCTTTGCCCTGAAGAATAAAATGAATACCAAAAGGTGAAAAGCAGAAGTTGTCCCATATACCATCAACCCTAATTCTAGGATGGTTTGTGTCATCCAGCTGTAAGACTCAGGTTTCTGTTGGCTTGAAGGTTGTGGCTCCCAGTGCTGCACACTCTTGTCAGACTCACTTAAGAGATCCCAAAGGGCCACAAATTATGGCAATTATTAGTGTCTTTGGACTTTTTGTGACCAGGTACCTACCGGTGGAACAGAATGAGTAACACTGTGACTCTGGGGCTAAGTGGTAAAACAGGGCAATAATCCATTCCACTAACCTCCTTCTTCTAAATTTCTCTCAGAGAGACGCCTTGCAAACATGTAGGAGAACTGCTTCAACCTGCAGAAAGAAGGTATGTGGAGTACAGTGCGGCATGGTGGCTATGATCTCCTGCCAAAAGATTGTAATTCACTGACAGCTTCACCTGCTGTCTTGCTGGCACCACCCAACATCTGTATGGAGGCAATAATGCTTCCTCCATGTCCTGTCTAGCAGTGATGCAGCACAAGAGTAGGGCTTATACAGGCCCATTCCTGTGAGATGAGAGACTCCTTAGTGGAACACTTTGGTTTCAAGATTCCCCATCAACTCCTCTATTTTAAAATGGCGTTGCAGTGTGAAATTCCTCTGACCCCAAATCTTTCCTTTTCCTTTCCTTGTTAGGTGTTGAATCAGCATAATAGTCTAAAAATCTCCCTGACTTCTCTGGATCCCTCTCCTTTATCTTTCACAGGCATTATCCCTTTAAGTCACTTCTCTGTCTAATCCCATCCAGGCATATGCTTTTTGAAGGACTCAAAGTAACACATAATCCAAATACAATAAATAATTATTTCTGACATTGAATTAGACTTAGAAAGAAAAATATACACATGGCCAAAGAAGGATGTGAAAAATAGCTTTGCATCATTAGGTATCAGAAAATATAAATTGAAACCATAATTATATATCATCTAACACATTAGCAGAATGAACACAAAAATACTGACAATAGTTGTTGGTGAAGACAAGTTGCAAGTGGAACTCTCATCCATTGCTGTTGATTACATAAAAGGCAATTACCACTTTGGAAATGAATTTACAATTTCTTATAGTTAACCAGACACCTATCCTTTGAGGAAGGACTGTACTTCAAGTCATATACCCAACAAAAACGAAAGTCTGTGTCTACAAAAAGATATAAAAAATTATACGGGAATACTCAAGACAGATTTATTAATAACTGTGAAACTTGGTTGCAGCTGTATGTTCATCAAAAAACGAGTGAAAACGATTCTGTAGAGGGGCTGGGGATATAGCTCAGTTGGCAGAGTGCTTTCCTTGCATGTGTAAGGCCCTGGGTTCAATCCCCAGAACTGCCCCCCCCTCCTCAAAAAAAAAAAAAGATTCTGCAGAGTCACATAATAGAATATTTCTCATCAACAAAATGGAATGAAATACTGAATCACAAAACAAATTGGGTCTGTCTCAAAAATCAATGAACTACATGCAAAAGAGTATTTAGTGCTCCATTTCCTTTGTGTACAAACCACAAATGTTCAAATTACTTTCTACTGACAGAAGGCAGATCAGTAGTTGTCTGGGTGGCCTGTAAAGGGGCCAAGGAAGTTTGTGTATGTGAAGGGAGTATCCTGATACCTGACTGTGGCAGTTGCTGATGGTGGGTGGGTCAGCTGTTAAAACTCACTGAATTTTTAATTAAAATAATTAAATATTCTGTATATAGACTATACCTTAATTACTGATAAAATATTGCAGCACAAGTGGATTCTTCAAATGTATTGAAGGTAAACGGTCCAATTCGATGGCAAGCAACTCCCCTTGGTTTGAAGCTACTGTATCAACAAAGAAAAATAAACACAGATATAAAGATTTATTAAAAAAGTTCAAGTGTCAAAAATATTCAATACAGGGAAAAAGTTTATAATATGCCTCCTTTTCATATTTTCAAAATGTAAGATGATGATCTGTGTTTTTGAAATTGCTGAGGCCTTATGAAGTGTTGTAGTTGTTTAGAGGAACAATCTTAGGCAGCTGTCACAGTCCCAATTTTCTTCTAGTATCTGATTTCATATAAATGCATTTTCTTGCATATGTACTCGAATTCATTATGGGTAAACAAACTTGAAAAATTACACCACTAGTAAATTATTAAAAATGCAGAGAATAAAGTTATTGTATATTCAGTAAATTTTTTAAAAGCATCATTACAACTTGTCTAAAAGACATTCCTGGAGATAATTCTGATTATTATGCTCATAAGTAATGATTCCATCATTTAAAATGAAATACTATTAAAGTTTTAAATGGTATATTAAAACAATATGTCATCTACTATATTTTTATAACTCTTAATAAATATGGATATATTAAAATTCAGTTTTATTCTAGTTTGTATCTAGAACAGCATTATATCTAACATTTCAATAACATGTTTCCTTTCTAATGTTATGACTGGATGGATAGTTTATCTACAATGCTTTCTATAATAAGAAGAATATAGTTATAAGTTGCATTTTAATAATTTATTTGGCAGTATTTTTACAGTAAGATATTATTGTTCCTACTATTATTCTTAGTAGATTACATTAAATGGGAGTGAGAGGATAGTCAAAGAAATGTTCAGGTATTGGCGAGTGAGCACCATCTTTCTCCTTCCCCACAAAATGAGTTTTCTATCTTTAATTATGAACAAATATGTATATTTTTATATTTGTGAAGGATGATAATTTGTGATAAGGAATGTTATTGCTTGGGCTAAAAGGAAAAAATGATTAGGGTGAAAATCCTGAAAGCTGATCAGACAGATTTGTTTTACATTCTATAGTTGAAGATGCAAAAAACAACATGGTAATTAGTCTACCATCCTGTTCATGTACCCATGGCAAGATTTTAATGCCTATTCTATGCTTCCATTGTATTTAGAATCTTTTTAATTTAGTAGTTTGGCAGAAATAAATGGGCTGAGAAAATGCAGATGTAAGGACAGGGCTTTAGATATGTTCAAGTTCCACAGGGTAATGAAGAGGTGATGAAAAGTGGCTTTTTCACAATAAGGCTGGGGGGACTAGGGAAGAATAGTGTTACCTTAGATTAGGTAGAGGGAAGTGATGGGAAGGGAGGGAAGGGGATGTGGGATAGGAAAGATAGTAGAATGAAACTGACATTATTACTGTATATATTTATGTGACTACATGACCAATAAGATTCTGCAACACGTATATTCAGAAAAATGAGAAATTATATCCTATCTATGTATGATATATCAAAGTGTATAAATGCATTCTACTGTCATATATAACTAATTAAAACAAATAAAAAATTAATAAAAATATATTTAATGTTGGAAGATTACATATGAAAAACTGAGAAATTGCCACCAAAAATGGATTGATAGACGGAGGGAAAGAAGTCATCCATAGTTACTGACTCCTGAGAAGTTGGTATGGGTAGGATTCAGAGGAGAGTAAGATGGAGGATGTGAAAAATGCAGGTAGACTAATAGGAAGTTGAGGTAATTATCTTCTTGTGAAACTTCTTGTGGGAATATATCATTTAAGTAAAAATGAAGTCATTAACTGACTTAGGTGTGTAGGAAAATCAGAGTTTGAAGTTGGGAAGACTTTTCAACCTTCAGAGAATACAAGAGTGAGTTTATTAAAGACATTCAGAAGAGACACCTGCTTAGCTCAAAAGTATTCTATAAGGCTTGCATGACAAAATAGGTGATGCATTGCTAAATTAGCTAAGACATGCTGAAATGGTACTTCATCTACCTTGTTCTTATAATTGTTAAAGAAAATAAATGATACAGTGATAAGATATAATTATTAACTGACACATCATCTTTTATGAAACTTTCAGTGAATTCCAGCATTATGTTTCAACTAATAGTATATTTGGTCATTTAAGGATAGTGTATTTCATCACTTAAGGAAACATTAGTCACTCTAGGAAGCCAGACATTTTTAATTTAATTTTTTTATATGTATAAAAGGAGCTGGTCAAAGTTTCTTGTTCAAATTCTGAACTGTCACACTATAAAAAAGGAACTCAGAAATTTTTATTTTCCAGACCAATGATTCAGTCACACCAATAATGCACAAACAATTCTACCTGAAAAAAATGAGTTTAAATTTGGTAATAAATCAACCTAAAAACAACTTATAGATTCCTTTATGACAAATTTGGCTATTGGCTTTATAACATTTTTGAGTAACTAGAAACTATTGAAGGTAGACAGAACTGTGACCACCCACAGAGCAGGCCCAGCGGCCTGCTGAGGGGCAAAGCCGCCCCCCACCCCCCGCGCCTGCCAGGTAGGTGGAACTGTGACCACCGACAGAAAAGGCCCAGTGGCCCGCGAAGGGGCAGAGCTTCCAATCACTCCTGCAAGGTAGGCGGGCCTGCGACCCACCATCAGAAGAGGAGCAGCGGCCTGCTGAGAGGCAGAGCCGCCCCCTCCCCCTGCGCCGGCAAGGTAGAGGGAACTGTGACCACCCACAGAGCAGGCCCAGCGGCCTGCTGAGGGGCAGAGCCGCCCCCCACCCCCCGCGCCTGCCAGGTAGGCGGAACTGTGACCACCGACAGAAAAGGCCCAGTGGCCCGCGGAGGGGCAGAGC
>NW_026000211.1:5682166-5696464 GCF_001458135.2 Marmota marmota marmota | reverse complement strand
GTTATACAAAAGTACATACAAGAGGAAGTGAGGGGAAAGGGAAAAATAATACAAGGGGGACAAATGAATGTCAGTAGAGGGGGCAGAGAGAGAAGAGGCGAGGGGAGGGGAGGGGAGGGGGGATAGTAGAGGATAGGAAAGGCAGCAGAACACAACAGACACTAGTATGGCAATATGTAAATCAATGGATGTGTAACTGATGTGATTCTGCAATCTGTATATGGGGTAAAAAAATGGGAGCTCATAACCCACTTGAATCAAAGTGTGAAATATGATATATCAAGAATTATGTAATGTTTTGAACAGCCAACAATAAAAAATTAAAAAAAAAAAGAAACTATTTTGTATATTCTATCATGTCAATCTTACAGATCTCAAATTATTCCTAAGTCCAAATTCTTAAGGAAGGCTTTGTATGAGGGGAGAAATCATCAACATATGCTAGATCTTTACAAATTTGATCTTGTTTTAATTCATTATCTCAATCTTATTTCCTTTTACTCTATGTCACATATACAGAGCTCTTCTCCCCAAATTCTACAACTTGTTATTTAATAAGCCCAAACCCATTCTGTGACATAGCAAATTTAAATCTTTGTACTATATAGTACTATATAGATATAGTAAATGATATGTACTATAGATAAATACATGTACTATATAGATAGTACATGCATTTACAAAAATAAAAAAATTAAAACCTCTAAAATTTTCTAACTACTGTTAGGTCTGACTCAAGCATTACCTTTGTCAAGATGCCTTCTTTCATTATTTCTACAAATCAGTCATTTCATTGTGGGTATACATAAAATTAGCATCCTATTCATTTTTGCTAAACCCATGTCCCATCTGCTTTCATGATCTGAATGTGACTTTTTGTTTTCATGAACATTAAACAATGGAGATCAGCCTCAGAATTGTTCCCCCATGAAAAATTGAGCCACTCATGGCAGTCTTTACTTTCCAGTATAATTGACTGTCTGTATGTTGGCATCAGATGCAAAAAAGACCAGTCATAGCCTTTTCCAGGGATGATCACTTGCAGCTGGTGAGAGCAGACCCTCTTCCGATGGTAAAACTTGATTGGTAAAGCATGGGAACTACTATCAGCTGATATAGATCATCACTGCATTTTAGGTGATAAATACCATTTTCTTCAAGCTTTTCTGTGTTAACTGATACTTTTTTTTTAAATGAGGAAAAAGTATTACTTTTAAAGCCCCCAAACAAAAAAAAAAAACTAGGATAATTTGAAAAACAAAACTCTAAAAAGTGTTTTTAAAAAAGAAAAATGATTACAGAGAGCAATAAAACTTTGAAGTTTAACTTCCTGTGGTGTTTACCTAGGTTTTATAATCAAAATTAATGTCTTTAATTTCTTCCATACAAATACCAGACATCATAGATTACTATTTCCCTGGAATAAGCAAAATAAGAGAACATAAAAGTCAAAAGGAAAGGTCTTGACTCTTTGTGTAAAAATGTTGCATAACTTTAAATTTACATATTTATGGTTAAGATGAAATACTTAGGTTACATATGCACATAGTTTTCTAATTAACCCATCAGTTATGGGTCTTGATGACATCAGATAAATATTCTATAAGATTTGCTTTTACTCAGAACCATATTTTTAGAAATGTTGTGCTTCTGATTTAGTACTGATCAGCCCATATTGATGGATTTATTATACAATCTGATTAGTTTTAGAATTAGTAAACACATATGATTACTTAAACTTCCTTTACTTAATGTATGGTCAAATACAATGGAAACTACCTTTGAGAAATTAAAATAATTATGCTCTCTGATGAAAATATGAGAACTTTAATTTTTCTGCAGATTCTGAAAAGATTTTATAGATACTCTGGAGTCAGAGTGCCTTATTTATTTTATTAACAAAGATTCTCTCCTAGCCCCAACTCTAGTCAGGCATGGTACTAGCATAAAAACAAACACAACAACCAATGGAACACTACAGAAAGCCCAGAACTGAACCCACACGTTTACAGTCAATTTATTTTTGACAAAGGTAACAAAGAACACATGATGGGGAAAGAACAGTCTCTTTCACATATGCTGTTTGGAAAATGGATATGCACATGCAGAAGAAGGAAATTAGACCCTTATCTCAAAGCACAAACAAAAATCACCTCAAATAGATAAAAGACAAGCCTAGCGCATGAAACTCTAATGTTATTAGAAGAAAGCCAGGGGAAACCTCCAGGAAGGAGCAATATTTCTTAGATAAAACTCCAAAGGTACAGGCAACAACATCAAAACAGACAAATGAGATTTCACTGAACTAAAGAGTTTCTGCATGGCAAAGGAAACCGTGAACAGAGAAGGAAGAAAACTGGGAGACAATATTTGCAAATCATACTTGTGAAAAGGGGCTAGAATTCAAACAGCTCAATAGCAAGAAAACTACCTGATATCAAAATGGGCAGAGGATCTGAACAGACATCTCTTAAATGAAGAGATACAAATGGCCAACAAGTATATGAACAAATGCTCAGCATCTCTAATCATCAGGGAAATGCAAATTAAAACTACAATGAGCTGTAACTGCAAATCTGTTAGGAAGGCTAGGAATACTGGTAATCTTGATTTGGGGACTATTTTGTGAGTGTGCCTGAGTGTGTATGTGTGTGTCTGGAGATGAGTCTGTGAGATAACTAGGCTATAATCTTTTTGTTACAAGTTAGAAAAGTCTAAAAAACCCCAGCTAGACTCCATTTCAAAACATGAGGAGAAGCTCAATATTTTGAAAAGCCCTCTCTGAATAATAAGACAGAGTTAGTCAGGGCTATGTAAAATGGATTGCAAAGACTGGAACTGTTAAGCGCATAAGTGGTACCAATGGTTTTGAGGCAAGTAGATATAATCAGTACTGGTAAACAACCTCCTGGTTAGCTATTTGGCTCATTTCTCCCACTTTGATCCTCTAGGAAGAAAATGTTGTGCCAAAGATAAACAATACGAGACAGTAGTCAGTGTTAGGAACATAATGTAATAAGTACTAATTATTGCAGTAGGGAACACTCCATTGTGCATGAACTCAACTTTGATTTA
Organism: Marmota marmota marmota; assembly: GCF_001458135.2. Lineage (NCBI taxonomy): Eukaryota > Metazoa > Chordata > Mammalia > Rodentia > Sciuridae > Marmota > Marmota marmota. The sequence goes on along the minus strand of NW_026000211.1, from coordinate 5,693,389 downwards.
TACAGAAGATGCTAGGATTTTTTTTTAAGAGATAGAGAAGTTTTTAATATTTATTTTTTAGTTTTGGGCGGACACAACATCTTTGTTTGTATGTGGTGCTGAGGATGGAACCCGGGCCGCACGCATGCCAGGCGAGCTACCGCTTGAGCCACATCCCCAGCCCCGATGCTAGGAATTTTAAAGAGAGAAGGAGGGAATGCCTGGGGGAAGAGCATGGGCTCAATAGAATCAAGGATGCAAAATATTCCAGTGTTAATCAGTGTAAATGTACACCTGTGTATAGGAGCTGATAATTACTGAAGTTAGGATTTTATCATCCACAGAGACTGGGAGACAGAGACCCTATCCTTGGGTGTGGGCTGGGACAAAGTAAATTCTCTTGGCAGCTCCTGTTTTCTCAGGCAGGTACTTTAAGGGACATTAGTGTCATCTTTAGGACAAGCCTTGAGGTATAAGAAATTGTTAATTTGTTCACAGCTTCATAGACCAAGATTGAGGCCTAGGCAAGAAGGAGATTCAGAGGAGCCTCACTAGGGTTTGGCAAAGGGGAAAATCTTTGTCAGTTCCATAGAGACTGGTGACATCAACTTCCCTACTTATTTTCATTTCTACTATCAACCTTTGTTTGTTGAAAGATTAAATTACCACCAGAGAGAAGGCAAATTTTGAAAAATGTAAGATAAATATAAACAGATCTTCTATCTCTGTTACCACTCAAAAATATATTATGTTTTGCATATATTTGCCCTATAATTAATATGGGAGAATCTGCACATTTAGTGTAATATTATTGTGAATCTTTCCTTGACAGTTGCCACTGCGTATATGTGTTTGGAAATGAATTCAGAATGCCATTCATACTCAGTATGGAGGAACATGTTTTGCTTTGCTCCAAAACCAAACAGAACACGTTCAACTACAGGATACACAATGTAAGTAGACATTACATTTCAAAATCTTTACAAACACAAACACCACCAGAATGTTTGACTTAGGTGAACATAATTTATAGAGAAAATGAGTTTTAAAAGTTGAATACAATGTCAGCATCATCAAAATTCCTCCACCTTACAAGTCTCTAAAAAGTGTTCTTAACCATAAGTGATTTTAGACCCAAATGAATTCCAAATAGAAATAAAAAAAATTATTTTAAAAAGGAAATCTAGAATGCTGGATATGGAGCAAAAACACCCAGTATGTCTTGGTGGAATAATATATTCTTTTAGTTATAATTTTTCATACTGATATAAAAAATGTGCTTCCTGAAGCAGGACTCAGTGCTCGAGTATGGAAAATTGGTCTTGATGCTATAAATTTTTACAGCCAAGAGTTGTAAGAGTTATAGAGAGTCGGATTCTGTAAACTAAAGTCATCTTCTAAGGTGTGGGATTTCTAGTCACATCTTTACTTGTATTTACTCAGTTGCCACCATATATAAAAGTGTGCATGAGTCCATAAAACTTGCCTCCTCAGCTCTTGAAGGTGAACAGTACACTTCAGCAACAAAAGCAAATTGGTATTGAAAGCAAAGCAAAGAAAGAAATCTCTCTGGGCCTCAGTTCCATCTCTTACAAAAGGAGTTCATTTGATTTTGGTGAAAATGAACAACAGACATGATTTTTAGATTTTTTCTTTCTTTCTTCTAGTACTGGGGATTGGACCCACAGACCCTCTATTACTGAACTATATTCCCAGGCCTTTTTTACTTTTATTTTGAAACAAGGGTTTGTTATGTAATCCAGGGTGCCCTTGACCTTGTCATGTTCCTACCTCAGCATCCTGAGTAGCTGGGATTACAGGCAAGTGCTAATGCGCCTGGCTCAGAAACACGATTTAATAAGAAGTTCAATTGTGACATAGAAAAAATAACTTCAAAGAACTATGACTAATTTTTAAATATCATCCTGTTTTAAAAAAGCCCTAATTAGTTGTTTTTTTGCATTATTTACTTCTTTTTTCTTTTTTTCTTTCTATTGGTGCATTATAATCATATATAACATTTTTACATATTCATAATACATGCAGAGTAACAGAATCATTTGATCAATTTAATTCCTTATTATCTCCGTTTTCCCTCCACTTCTCCCTCCCCCTATTCCCCTTTCACTATTCTATTGATCTTCTTTATGTTTCATGTGATATCCCCTTTTTCATTTCCTTTTTACTTTCTAACTTTCACATATTAAAATAAAACATAGGACCCTCAATTTTTGAGTTTGGCTTATTTCACTTAGTATGATATTCACCATATTTGATACTATATTCCATTTACCATCAAATGACATAATTTCAATCTTTATGACTGAATAAAACTCCATAGTTTAGATGTACCACATTTTCTTTATTCATCCATTGACAGACACCTAGGCTTATTCCCAAATTTGGTTATTGCGAATTGTACTGCCATAAACATGGGTATGCATTTATCAGTATCATATGCTGACTTTAATTCTTTAGGATAAATACTGAGGAGTGGTATAGCTGGGTCATGCGGTTCTATTTCTAGTCTTTTGCAGAACCTCCCTGATTCCCATAGTGGTTCTACAAATTTACAATCTGTCCAACAGTGTAGAAGAGTTCCTTTTTCCCCACATCCTCTCTGACATGTATTGTTTTTTGTATTCTTGATTTTGCCATTCTAATTGGTGTGAGATGAAATCTCAGTGTAGCTTTGATTTGCATTTCCCTAATTGCAAACGATGTTGATCATTCCTAATTGCTAACGATGTTGATTATATTTTGGCCATTTATATTTGTTCTTTTAAGAAGTGTCTGCAATTTAGGCAATGAGAAGGAAATAAAAGGGATACAAATAGAAAAGGAAGAAGTGAAATTATCACTGTTTGCAGATGATCTGGTCCTTATACTTAGAAGATCCAAAATGTTCCACCAGAAAACTTCTAGAACTAATAAATAAATTCAGCAAGGTTGCAGTACACAAATACACCAATAATGAATTTTCTGAAAAAGAATTCAGGAAAACAGTTCAATTCACTGTAGTCTTAAAAAATAATATCCCCAGGAATAAATCTAACCAAGAAGGTAAAGATCTCTACAATGAAAATTTTAAAAACATCAAAGAAAGAAATTGAAGAAGACATTAGAAAATAAAAGACCTCTCATGTTTATGGATAGGCAGAATTAATAATATTAAAAATGCCATACTCACAAAACAATCTACAGATTCATTGCAATCTTCATCAAAATACCAATGACATTCTTCACAGAAATATAAAAACAGTCCTAAAATTCATTTGGAAGAATTGAAGACCCAGAATAGCCAAAGCAGTTGTAAGCTAGGGGGAAAAAATAGTAGTCATGGGGTCATCACAATGTCCAACTAGAAAATGCACTACAGAGCTATAATAACAATAACAGCATGGCATAAAAACAGAAAGAAGGACTAATGGAACAAAGTATAAGGCACACAGACATACACATACACAGATGCAATTATCTAATCCTTGATAAAGGTGCCAAAAATGTACATTACACACAACACAGGCTTTTAAACAGATGGCATTGGGAAAACTGGACCCCCATATTAAAGAATGTGCTAGATATCTGTCTCTCACCCACGCACAAGTCAACTCAAAGTGAATCAAAGCGCTGGGAATTAGACCAGAAACTTTGCAACTGCTGGAAGAAAATGTATGGTCAACTCTCCAACATATAAGTGTAGGCAATGACTTCCTAATTAGAACTTCTAAAACTTAGGAAATAATACCAAGAATTAATAAATGGTATAGCATCAAATTAAAAATCTTCTGCACAGAAAAGAAAACACTTAAAAATATGAAGAGACAAACTACAGGAGAAAGGCTTTACTAGTTACTTTTTGGACAGAGGATTAATATCCAGAATATATAAAGAACTCAAAAAATTCACCACCACAAATAAAAAATAACCTAATAAATAAACGGGCACATGAATTTAATAATCTGTTCTTTTTAAAGAAATAGGGAAATTAACTAAATAATATGTTCTTTTTAAAGAGACAATCATAATTGAGTAGGAATAGAGATATGCCTTAGTTTTTTTTTATGTGATCTAATACAAAATAGGAATAACTTGTTTGGTGCAGCATCATCTTAGTCAGTTTGAGTTGCTACAACAAAAATATATTAGTCAGGGATCTTACACATCCAATATCTATTTCTTACATTTCTGGAGCCTGGAAATTCTAAGATCAAAGAGTTGGTATGTCTACTTTTTGATGGGGGGTTCCCTTTCCTGTTCATAGGTAGTTGTTGTCTTGCTGTGTCCTCACATTGCCAACAAAGAAGCAAGAATACTCTCTAGGGTTATTTTTACATGGACACTAATTCATGAAGCTCATGACCTAATCATCTACCATGTCCCTACTCCCTATGATTACAGTTGGGGTTGGTATTTCAACATATGAATTTTGGAGCCACATAAACATTCAGTGCATGACAGCATCCACATACCCAAGTTGCAGCAAGGTTCTGTATAAGACATACATCTAAATAATCTGTTCCAGAGAATCTCTTTAAAATGTGTTGGTTTTATTCTACAAATATTTCCTGGTAATCTTTTTGTGCCCTAAGTGTGAGCTACTAGGATATAGTGGGTGGAGAAATTCATAATATATGAGTTTCTATATCCAAAAGAATATTAAGCAGAACTTGTCAGGTTTCTTTGATTAGATATAAATAATATCTTAATTCATGGCCATGGATATTGCTAAATATTTTTAAAGGTGTTTTTTCATTAATTGCTTTGACATATAAAAGACTCTCAGAATGATTAGAGAGTGCATACAAATATTTTTAAGATCCTTTATCATCTGTTATGTTTTTAAGCATATTCAATAGAGCAATGTGTGAGATAGTTACTTTCCAACCATGAAAGATAGAATTATTTTTACCATATATTAGGTGACATATTGTTGCTTTTAATACATATATTTACTTCCTATTTCCATGTCTCTATGTTTTTATACTTCCCTTTTCTAAATGACATGTATTTATTTAAGACTAGGTTTGCGTCTAATTGCTGCTATTATCCAGTAACTGCATATCAGTTAAACTCAGTGGAGAAGCTCATCTTAGCAGTAGTATTTTGACAACACGTACAAATTTCATATGAATAAAATAAAATTATATCATCCCCTCTATGACCTAGAACTTGAGACAGACAGAAATGCGAACAAGGGAAGATAATCACAACTCTTCATAATAGATAAACATAATCTGTAAAGACAAAACTTCTCTGAAAATTATGTCCTCCAAAGAAATATTGCTTTAAACCACATAGATATTATGGTTCTCTCTATTTTTATATCATGACTTTTCTACGATTTTCATTGATTTAGCTCATTGATCTTGTATTTTTCCACAATCGTAGATTAGATATAAAAAATAGGGAGCATAGGGAGCAGATTTTATTAGTGCATTCTTTGATTCATTTAGAACATGTAACTGAGTGCCTGCAATGTCCTAGGCATTATGATAAGCATTAGGGTTGATAGGTGGACAAAATTGATCCAGTTCCTGAACTGATAGAGCCTGATGTTTAACAGATGTTGGGTCAAGGCTCTCATATTATCTTGCTTAATTTTCATAAAAATCCTGTAAGACATAATATTATAGCCTAGTTTTAAAATTCAAGAGTTTACTTGACTTGCATAAATCATCTGAATAGAAAGGGCCAGAGTGGTCTCAGGACATATTACTTTTTAACTCAAAGGAAAATAAATAAATAAATAAAACAAGTCAACAATAAAAACTCTGTTAATTCAAACCATTGGAGACAGAATATGATCATGAAGAAAGGATTCCTTTTCTGTCTCTATTAATAATGCATATTCCCTTTTTATGACCTGGTTATTTAGTATGGATCTAACAAATGACAAAAACTAGATTACAATAATGCAAATAGATGCTCTGTGTGTAAATGAATAACCTACAAAGAGTTCTGGGTCTGAAGTAAATTGTACCATGTGATACGGAGTATTGAATTGATAAGAAAAGCAGAAAGTAAAATGAGAAGTTACTAAATTGTTGTTTATAATGAAACACAGCTTCGAGCGGAAGATATTTTCAGACTGTAGTCATTTTGTCATCATGCATGAAAAAAAATAAAACCACACATACCGACTAGTATGAAACATTGTGCTGACTGAAGAAAATATTGAGTTATTTCTATCTTGCCAGTGTGGGTCACATCTGAAGAGTGCTGTTCTACTTTAGGTTTTCTCATCTGTAGTTTTAAGTACAATTTTGTGCTAGAGGTCACTTTCTAATGATGATTATTAAAATCCCCACCATGACTTTATATTATTCAGATTAGAATGCAAAACAATGCAGAATACATTTAATCAATGGTTTAAAAGATGTTTTTACAAAGTGGAAGCACAACTTTTCAGCACTAATTTAGGACAAACACACAAACTATCAGATGGAAAGTGACCTGTGCTGATGTGATAGAACAAATTATCATCACAGGTGTATTTAGAAAACCACGATAAGAATTAGTTGTTGTCTAGTTAGGATTCTATTTGAAAATCAAAATTATCTGTAAAATTAGAGAAGAATCTTACTTTAAAATTGAGACATCTTTATTTTGATCAGTTATTTTCCAACACTTTATTCATTCAAATCATAGGAAATAAAATTTTTCATTCGCTTTAATTAACACATTTTTACCAGTTTTGTTCATTTCTAAATGAAAGAGCGCTATTACATGTATAAGATGAAAGAGGCTGGAAGATTTGCAGATGTTTTTATGGACATAAATGAACATAATAATCAGCATGGGTTTTGAATGCTGTAATTACCCTCTGGGAGAGAGTAAGGTTGAGTTTGACTGCACAAAGATTTCCCTTAAGCCTTGGGTATACAATGTCAGGCATTATGTCAAATCACTGATTTCACAGTAGGTAAATTATAGATAAATTATGGATTATTGTGTGTGTATTTTGTACCTGGTGCCCCTAATAGTCTAATATGTTATTATGCTCCACAAGACAAGATGAAGGAGAGGGAGCTAACCTATTCCAATCCTCTCACTTTTTAATTTACTTGAGTGACCCATTTTGAGACTCAAGGTTATATAAGTCAGAAAGCATCTTGTGTCATTCTTATTCTGATAAGAAACCATTGCACATTTTAAAAACATGGCCTCCATGTAATCATAATCAGAATACAAAAGGATGTTATAATGTGAAAAAAATTCTTTAGTCAATCTGTGTTTTCTTCTCATAAAACACTAAATAAGGTGCAAATCTCAGCAGATAAAGTTTAATTCAGTTTGTTTAGTGCATTTATCTTCAGATAATTTTTTGAGTGCTTACTATCTAACATATTATGAATATGAAGAATGATTTCAAGGGTAAATTCAATTATTCTTTTTCTTTGAAGCTAGTACTCTAAGGAAGTATAATATTGGGCAGATGAAATATAGTATTGCAACTTAAATGGAGACAAGAAAGATGATCAAAAGTAAAAAGAAAATCTAGGCAATAAAAAAATGGACTTCTGAATTGAGAGGGCAATAAAGGTATCTGTATGTGCCCTTCTTTTCTCTGTAACACATATAGTAGTTACATTACCTGATTAACCTTTTATTTACTTATAAATTAATGCTTATTGTTTGATACTTAGAAGGTTAATAATTTTCAATCAAATAAAAGTTAAGATTATAAGACATTTTTCAATGTGGTCCATTATGAACATAATGCTTACCACTAGGCAAAATTGTAAGTTCATGTCAAAAATAACTAAATGCCTTGGTGTATGATAATACTAGTTTTATAAATAGGACAATATTTGCTGCAAATGCTATATGTGAAGTCAGTGACAAGGATCAAGAGACCTAAAGATGGCAAAAGTAAAGTCTCTGGGCTGCAAGATTATTTACTTGAGGGTAGAAGTAATAATTATTCAATAACTTGGTAAATAAATAAAAGGGAATTGCCCTTAAAATATGCAGAATAAGGAATCTAATTTGAATGAAGAGATTCTAAATTCAATATAATCTATCATTTACCTAACTATGTGTCTAATTTATTTATTTATTCAACAAACATTATTTAAACAGCTCTGATGCCCTGAGCACTCTTAGAAGTTGGGGATATAACAATTAACACTAGTAACAATTTTTTTTAAAAAGCTGAAAAATTATCCTTACTGCCTTTTTAGGAAATTATATCTAGTGGGGACATAGCAATAACAAGAAAAATGAGCAAAATAATTGTATGTTGTGGAGAAAATTAAACAGGGAAGAAGGTAAAGAAATATTAGGTAGGAGATTAAACGTTAGCTAGGTGTATTGATTTTCCATTGCTGTTATAAAAATTACAACAAATTTAGTAGCTTAAAACAATACAAATTTGCCATTTTGTAGCTCTAGAGGGTCATACAAAGTCATATAGGCCCTGCATGAAATGATTCTCACTGGGTTCAAATCAAGATAATAGCAGAGATGCATTCCCCTGAATTCTGTAGGGGAAAATTAATTTTCTAGCTTTTCTAGCTTCTGCAGGCTATAAGTATTCCTTGGCTTAAATTTTTCTTTACTATCTTCAAAATTACCATCATTAATGTTGTCGTTGCCTGCACTTTTTGTGTGTAGTCACATCTCCTTTTGACTCGTCTTCTGCCTTATTCTTCCACTGTAAGTACCCTGTGATTATATTAAACCTACCTGCATAATCCAGGATAATTTCCTTATTTTAAGGTTAATGATAGTAAACTTAATTCCATATACAATCTTAATATCTCTTTGCCCTGTAACCTAACTGAACATTACAGATTCTGAAGATTAGGATGTGGACACTTTGGGAGTGTCATTATTCTGTTGACCACAAAGAAAATCTGAGAAAAGCCTCATTCACATATGAGTAAAGCTTTGGGTGAAACAAACAAGTAGATTCTGAGGGAAGAACATTGTATACAGAGGGAAGCATATGAGTCAGGAAAAAAAGCCTAAGCATTCTAGGAGAACTGAGCACAAGATAAGGAGGTGAGTAGTAGGATTTCAAACTTAAGGGCAGAGTTTGGAGGTAAAGTAGTGCCTTTAGAACCATCATATGACCCATGGACTCCGCTACTGGATATAAATCCACAGGATGTAACACCCCTACCATCATTGCAACACTATTTCTTTAGACAAGAATGGAAGCAGGCAAAGTGTCCATCCACTGATGAATGGCTAAAGAAAGTGTAGTACTTCTACACAATGGAGTTCTATTTAGCCATAGGATGAAATTCTGTCATTTGAGACAAAGGGATGGAACTGAATATCATTATGCTAAGTGAAATAAGCCAGGTACAGAAAAGACAAGTACTGCATGTCCTCACTCATGTGGAATCTAAAAACATGGATCTTACAGAGTTGAGAGTAGAATAGTGGTTATCAGATGCTGGAAGGATAGCGGGAATAATGGGATAAGGAAAGATCCATGAATGAGTAGTAATAAGTTACAGTCAGGTGGGAGTAAAAAATTCTGTTGAATTATTGCACTGTGGTGGTGGGGCTGAAGATGGTGGAAATGTACTCTATATTTGAAAAAGTTAGAAAGAAAGGATTTTTAATGTTTTCTCCACAAAGAAATGGTAAATGTTTGAAGCAATAGAAATGGTTAGCCGTATTTAAACATCACACAATAGATGCTGTATTAAAACATTGCATTATACCCCATAAGTATGTATAATTTTTGTTTTATGTATCAATTAAAATAAAAATATACAATATAAATAAATTTAAGTATAATTAGTAAGTTATTTTTATAACCCCCACAGTTTATGTTGAAGTTTGACATTAAAAGATGTGTCAAGGGGCTGGGGATTTAGCTCAGTTGGTAGAGTGCTTGCCTCACATGCACAAGGCCCCTGGTTCAATCCCCAGCACCCCTCTTCCAAAAAAAAAAGTAGGTCAAAGTATTCCACAACAAAAAATGGATAAAGTGGAAGAAACAAAGGAAGGGAAGAACAGTGAGCAATATTTGTTCTAAAGTTCTAGAATTTTTAAGGTAATTGAAAATGGTGTGATACAAATTTTAATACAAGTATAAAATGTGAGAATCCTAAGATTTCGTGGTCATTGCATTAATAAGCAGCTCATGCAAACTCCAGCAACCTGCATGTTGTTAAATCCAGCTGGTAAGTTTGGAACCTGATCTAAACTGACCAGTCTCTAGAATTTGACAAATTAATTCTTCTTTCTTGAAGCATTCCCTACTACTGGCTTCAAGAACAGAATATGTAAATTTTACCCCATCCTTCCCTCCGCCCCTGCCTCTAACTCCTGTCTAAATCTCTTCTCTTGCATTCTGTTCATCTCTTTGATCTCCAAATAGTGAAAAGTCCCAGATTTCAGTCTTTGGACATTTTTTCTTCCCCATTTAAATTCACTGCATAGGTGATCTCATTCAGGTTCTTGCCTTTAAGTCCCAATTAAAATCTCTTGTCAAAATCTCTCCCAAACTCAGGATGTCTACCAGACATCTCTATTTGACTATATAATAGGTAACTCAAAAAACTTGCATTCCTTGCAGGCATCTCTCAGCTCAGTAATCCTTTTTTTTTCTTTTTTTTATTGGTTGTTCAAAACATTACAAAGCTCTTGACATATCATATTTCATACATTTGATTCAAGTGGGTTTTGAACTCCAACTTTTACCCCAAATACAGATTGCAGAATCACATCGGTTACACATCCACATTTTTACATAATGCCCTATTAGTAACTGTTGTATTCTGCTACCTTTCCTATCCTCTACTATCTCCCCTCCCCTCCCCTCCCATCTTCTCTCTCTACCCCATCTACTGTAATTCATTTCTCTCCTTGTTTATTTTCCCATTCCCCTCACAACCTCTTATATGTAATTTTGTATAACCATGCGGGTCTCCCTCTATTACCATGCAATTTCCCTTTTCTCTCCCTTTCCCTCCCACCTCATGTATCTGTTTAATGTTAATCTTTTCTTCCTGCTCTTCTTCCCTGCTTTGTTCTTAGTTGCTCTCATTATATCAAAGAAGACATTTGGTATTTGTTTTTTAGGGATTGGCTAGCTTCACTAAGCATAATCTGCTCTAGTGCCATCCATTTCCCTGCAAATTCCATGATTTTGTCATTTTTAGTCTGTATAATACTCCACTGTGTATAAATGCCACATTTTTTTTATCCATTCATCTATTGAAGGGCATTTGGGTTGGTTCCATAGTCTAGCAATTGTGAATTGTGCTGATATGAACA
>NW_026000211.1:5598965-5678631 GCF_001458135.2 Marmota marmota marmota | reverse complement strand
GTCGCCTCGCTTCCCGGGCACGCTCAGGGGCGCCGCGCTCGTCTGCCGTAGCTGCGCCGCCGCCGGTGCCCAGCCCCGGGGCCCAAGCGGCTGCCGCCGCGGCTCTCCGGCCCCCTCCTCTGGAGCACGGGTCCCCTCGCAGGGGGATGCAGAACGACCCCAGAGCAGGCTCTGCCTGAGGGTGCAGCGGCAAACAGGCGACCCAGGCGCTCAAGGCTGCGGTCCAGCCTTTGGAGGACAGGGCTCGGCACGCAGCCCAGCTCCAACCTCTAGGTGCGGCTGCCGGACAATGTAGACAGAGCCATCAAGACAGCAAGCAGAGAGCAAATGGCGGCTCCCGCGGAGTGGATTTTCGGCACAGAAACCGCAGCCCAGCCAACAATCCCAATCCACAAACTCTTCCTGTATAAAAAATATTCAAAAAAAAGAAGGCGGGGTGCACTGAGCTTTCTTTGCCTCGGGTACTTACAATCCACTGCTGATTACACATTCACCTTCTCTGCCTGGAGCGAAGCGAAAGAGCTCAGCTCAGTAATCTTAATCAAAAGCTTTGGAGTCATCTCTCCATTCTCTTTCACTCATACCTCATATTAACAAAGTGCATGGGATATCTATAACCCATTTCATGACCTTGCTTTAGTTCACTAATGCCAGTCCAGCCACAATGATCTGGTGATTAAATTAATGCTCAAGTTTTCCACTTGGTATTCCTTCTGTTTTAAAAGCATAAATCAATTACTTTTTCCTCCTGTGATTAAAAAAAAAAAAGACGAAATCCTTACAGTGGACACAAAGACCTATATGGACTTACTCTCTCTCCAACTTTGCTTTGATTATTGGACTCTCAGCCCTCTGGCCTCCATTTTTGTCTCTGAACACCAACTCATGGCCGTTGTTCTTTACCTCCAATAGAAAACACCTTTTTCCTGACACACACATGGCTTGCACTACACTTTCTTTAAGACACTGCTCAAATATCATTTTATTAATGAAGACTTTCCTGCCAAATTATGGAAAACAGAAGCCCTAAGAGCATGACGCTCATTCCCCAAATTGCCTTCTTCTTCTTCTTAACCCTCATCACCCCTGACCCATTTATATACTTATTTTTTCAACCTCTTCCACTAGGATATGATCTTCCCAAATATGGGAACATCATATGCTTACTCACTGCTATAACAGTAACAGTGAACAGCTTCCATAATTTTTTCCTTGTGCATAGCTGGCACACAGTCAACATTTGTGGATATGTGTGTGTGTGTGTGTGTGTGTGTGTATGTGCATTTGTATGGATGAATTAATCCTGTTGAAATACTTGAGTGGTGATGTACATAGGACAAGATAAGAAACAGAGTTGATAGGTCACTTAAATTGCAAGATTAGGTTCACAAATCCAAGGCTTGCAGTATAAACATAAATTAACTTAAACTCTACTTATTTATAGAAGTATCTTATCCAAGAGATATTCAGGCAGGCCTACGATTTTTTTTTTTTTTTTTTTTTTAGGTTTCAGACTTTCATGATTGAACGTTTAATGGCAAAAGAGGTGATGTTCAGTGGTGGAGAAGCATGGAAGCTTAAGAATGTTATACTTAAATTTGTTGTGCTTCAATAAAAATAAATACATTTCAAAAATAGAGAAATAAATTAATAGACATGCAAAACAGTCATTTAAGCAAATACACATGCAAAGTACTATAAATCAAAAACTTAATTTAAATCTCTGAGGATAATAATTCCAGTAAAGAATGAACATATTATAAAGCTTGAACATTTGAAACGAATATGTTTATAAAATAGGAGACCATGGAACATATTTGATTAACTATAAGGCTGTTAATGATCCCATCTTCCATAAATGGAAAAATACTACCAAATAAAGACAGAGGATAGATGATAAGTTTATAGGTATTATATACTGCATATTGTATAATTATTATATATTTTTAATTATTAGGAGAAAGCAAAATAGAGTTTTTCAAAATAAATTTTAAAATCATAAATGTGAATGAGACCATATACCAATAGGGGAAATAACAATGACAGCATCAATAAAGACTGAATATGTAATAAAATATCCCGAGTATCAATAACTGGACATTGGGCAATTTTATCTGCAAATAAAAATGTCTCTGACTCAATGAAAAAATACAGAGTCATATAAAACTAAACTATTTGAACTTACTGTACTAAAAAATAAAAAATACAAATAAGTGATGTCAAATAGTTCTTAACACTGAAGAAATCAAATATGGGATATGTTCTATGCTTTTATTGGGACATTATAGTTATACATTATAGTTTGTTTCATTTTAATGTAATCATATATGCATGGAATGTAACTTGATGTTTCTCAGTCCCTGGTGCTCCTCCTTCCTCCCCTTCTCTTTCCCCTTATTTCCCTTTTTCTACTCTACTGGTCTTCCTTTTATTTGTTTAGCTTTTTTTTTTTGTAACCAAAGGTTAAAGCAACTTTTAATCACAGAAACAAAAAGATGTAACAAATCTCTCAGAAAGTAGAACAATGAGGAAAAAGTAGGAATCAATTCAGGAAGACTAACACCCAACTAATAATGATTTAAAAATAGAGAAATAATCCAGGAATCCTGGGAAGAAAATTAGAAAGAAGAAATTTGGGAAAATTCATGTAATTCTGAACTGAGAGGTTTTGGCAGGCACAGGGATATTTTACGGTTCATTCTACCCATGTTCCTTAAGGGTCTACCAGGTCAGGTGTTGATAAATGGAGGACTTTCCTTAAGTGTATGCTAGGTTGGGCATTATTAAATGCAAGACTCTGGGAATGCTGGGACGCCAACAGTCTGTGTCATCATGGAGTTTATACTTTGTTGAAATTACACTGGAAATTTAAAAATAGCTCATACCAAGGAACTTCATTGTGAAATTTCAGAACTATCAAATTATTTTTAATTGATGGTTTATAGATATACATAAAAGTAGAATTCACTGTGGCATATTTATATATCAGGCCTCTAATTTTTAAGTGAATGAAGAAACTGATAAAAGTTTTTACTCAAAGAATTCTCCTACCATATCCTTATGAAGACAGTTTGTAAACTTTCTATGTGCCAGTTTATTAAAGATTTGGTGATATTAAGATAGAAAAGGTAAGAAATAAAATAAATGAATGGTACATCTGATTTACTAGCTAAACAAAGACTATCTGTGTATCCTGGATGCACATTTGAAATTTTTTGATCATTAATTCAAAGTTAAAATCAGGAAGCTTACTTGGGCAATTTTTGTCTAGCATGTTTTGTAGGTGAATGGATGAAAAAGGGAAGTATTTGGTTTGATGGAGCTCAACAGATGGGAAAGAAATTAAGATTCTTTGGTATGAAGTGATTTAATAATGGACCATGGTATATAAAATGAAAAAGAGGAAAACAGAAACAAGGAGTCTGAACTATAGTAGGCATTTCAACCTGCATCTGCCCCCAGACCTGTGGTTTTACTCCTTTAAGCCATGGTCTCAAAGATAATATCCATTGGAAATCATTAATTTAACCCTCAAAAAACATTTAAAAATGTAGTTTTATAAATATGTAACTTTTAAAATGTAGTATTACATTTAAAAACATACCTTATTTTAACTTCTGGATATTCAAGTTGAGTAAGATATGTTCCAATCACTAATGTGCTCATAGATTTATGGGGAAGACATACATGTAAAGCAGTTACTAAAAATGTTAAACACTTTATAAAAATGTGATAGAATGAAGAAAAGAAAAAGTTATAATTTTCTCTCTGACCAATAACCTGCATTATAAATACATAGTACTGTTAAATGAATGCAAGATTTTGGCAAGGATATGGATGGGAAAACCTTCTAAGTATCTATTAATCAATGATTTGGCTTGAGAAAGATTAGAATTGAATTAAATACACTGACATTTAAAACCTTAAATATCCTGTAAGCATCCCAGTTGTCTGCTTAGCCTGGCTCTCATGCTGTTTTTTAGATGTGCTGAGAGCCAAGGCGGAGTCTCTACGGCCCCTGGCATTTTGCCAACAGGATTGATTGACAGGCGAGGCATTAATATCCGCCTTGGCTGCTACTTTTGAGTTCTCCCGCTACTTTTGAGTTCTCCCGCTACTTTGGAGTTCTTGTGGGGATTCCCGAGAGTTCCCATTGGTTGGAGAAGTGCAGGAGGAGGGATTTCCGGAGGAGATATTTCCTGTGGGTGGTTCCTGGAGGAGCCACCTGGCATTCAGGAGGAGTTGCTGGTGGAGTTCAAAAATAAAGTTTGTTCCTGCTTCAGTGGCTCGTGATTTGTGCCCAGCCAGACTGTGGCATAGATGTGAGAATTTCTGACTTCCAGGAAATATAAAAGATGTTTGCAGAGTACACAAATATTTTCCAGTTTCTCTTATTTGTGTTTCTTCACAAAGACAAAGACAATACTATAGAGATGACTGCTTGAAGCTTCTTTCTGATTTTATACATCATTATATCATTTTCCATTAAATATCTGTGTCCACATTCATTATTGCCTATATCATTGCTAAAGGGATTAAATAAAATAATGTGTCAAATAGTCTTAGCACAGTTCTGGAAAGAGGAAAGCAATTGATACATGTCAATCACATATTGTTAACATCTTGTAAGGACCTTTTCCAGTTCTCTGGCTCTGGGTCTTGTAAAAATTTATCTCATCCTCTGCCAATTCATTCTATACTCTCCTTAGGTGAATTTTATCCACTTATATAAACTTAGTTACTGTCTACATGCTAATAATACACACACGTATATACATGTATACACACATGTATGAGTATTTATATTTATACACACATATGTATATACATATATATTTATATTTAGTCTCAAGTCTAAAAGCAAAGTTAAATTTCACAAAAATGTCAAGTTTAGATCTTATGGTTTAGAAAGGAGGTTCCCCCCAAAAGCCAAGTGTGAAACAATATAAGAAAGTAGTGGTAAAATGATTGAGTTATGAGAGCCTTAACCTAATCACTGTATTTATCCTCTGATAGGGATTAACTAGGTGGTAACTGCAAGGGGGTAGAATATAGCTGGAGAAGGTGGGTTATTGGAGGTGTGCTTTTAGGTAATATATTTTGTTAGCTGAGCTTAGTCTCTCTCTGATTCCTGGTGCCATATCCTGAATTATTTTGTTCCACCCCACCCATCTGCTATGATGTTCTACTTCACATAGGGCCCAGAGCACTGGAGCCGGCTGTGTATGGATTGAGACCTCTGAAACACCAAATATACTTTTCCTCCTCTAAATGTTTTTCTTTTCAGGTCTTTTGGTCTCAGGGGTGAGAAAGCTAACTAAAATATTCAACATATAAATTTGGGACTCATTAGCAAATAGACAACATATAGAAAGTGATTAAATATATGTTGAACTTGAAATGCCATTGAAACATGAAATGTATATATAAGCATATCTTTCACCAAACTACCATAAAGTCTGTGCAAACTTCTGAAGTTCTAGTGCTTTGTATTAGAGCAAACAACTCCACTATCTACCTAGGCACTCATTGAGGAATCTAGAGGCTATGTTTTCATATTCCATCTCTAGTACAGGATCTTAATCAATCTTGAAGTCATTGATCTAGGGTCTAATTAGAATTCATTTATTACTCTTTTAACATCACCATTTTGATCAACTTCATATTACCTCTTCCCTGACTTATAGCAATAAACCCCTAATTAGTCTTGGAGTAGCTACTCTCAGAGTATTCCCTTCAAAATATTAGGGCCACATTTATCCTATCGCTGGTCAAAAATTGCCATTTCTTTTTAGGAGACAAACCTGAAAATAAAAGATTTTAAGAAAGTGTCATAGTTTGCATATGAAGTGTTCCCCAAAAGCTTCTATTAATGCAGGAATTTTCAGAAATAAAGTGATTAGATTGTGAGAGCTGTAATTTTAATTAGTCTGTCCTAGTTTGAATAACTGAGTGGTAACTCTAGGCAGGGGCCCCTGGATGGAGGAGGTGGGTCACAGGAGGCATGCCCAAGAAGGGTTGTTTTTCCTTTGGCCTCTTCACCACTTTCTTTATGTAATTCCTTGCTGCCACAGTGGAAACAGTTTTCTTCTACCATGCTTCCGCCATGATGTGCTGCCTCTTCTCAGGCCCAGAACAATGGAGTAAGCCAAACGTGGACTGAATCTCTGAAACCAGGAGCCAAAATAAGTCTTTCCTCCTCTAAATCATCTTGTCAGGTCTTTGTTCATAGAGATGCAAAATCTGACTAAAATAGAAAGCATCAATAGAAATGTGGAAAGGTTGCTTATTGGATAAATGTGTCAGAAACACAGGCCATTGTTTAGATTTAAATTTGTCTTATAGTTTGGTAATTTAAATGCTTTTTCAATCTTCAAAATATTAGGGGATTGGCCCTGTTAGATCAGTTTCTCTGTATTTGTAGCCCTTGGGCTTCCATATCTTCTATCTGCTAAATATATAAGATATTTGGGTGGTATGTTTTTTCCTTGCATTTTCCCCTAACCATTCTTATTCCCCTATTGTCCTTTCCAACATAAGCAAATTCTTAGGACTGTGCTTTTATTTTGAGATAATTTTGAAACACGATACAATACAGAAGACTTCTGTAAGATTTTTCTAGAGATAGGAGAAGATTGGGGCATAGACAAAATATCTTAAGCACACAAAGTGGGGAAGATTTTGCTAAAATTAGAAAGTATTCCAATTTGGTGTGAAAGGTGATGGTGACTGTGAAAATGTTTTTGGATTTCAGAGTATAGGGAATGTATCCTGAGAATCCAGCAGAGAAGCCAGAGGGCCAGTAGTTTTCTCGGAAGGGAGATGATTACAAGAGTCATTTAAGTAGGTGGGATGGTGACCTCAAAGGATGATCACAGAGTTCAGGAAGAACTTGGACTCAATCAAGAGTTTCTAGGCTCTCAGACTCATGCTGATGTTAGAAGGACCATACTTGTCATGGTAGATGACCCTTGAATCACAGGGCATCTGCCTCAGAACTGCATAAGATTCTAAAATAGGGTGTCTGAGGAAGTGATGGAACACCACTACCACCATCCCCCTGTGGTCAAAAGACTGAATACAATATGATTGGGTCTGCCCCGCACAGGATTCGTTCTTGGCTTTCTGTTTCTTATAATAACTAGGGAAAATTACTGAAAATACCAGAGATGTTGCGAGAGTATATTTAATTGAACTGAATTTAAAGATGGAAGTAATTTAGAGATCTAATCATTTCATCATATAACAATACCCTCTAGCTATGAATGTATCTGTTTTTTTCAGGCATTTTACATTTTTGGGGATCCTGACCTAAATAAAACTCATCTAATTTGAAAGTATACTGTAATAAGACATTGTAAAGAAGTGTAATTTTCCATGATTCCTTTCTGTCATGAATTTAGTGAGTAAACTTTGTTTTGCATTTTAAGGAACGAAATTGTGGCAGCTGACACTTATTATAATATATTCTAAAGCATAAGTTATGGTGTGACTATAAATTTCCATCCTAATGTATTTCTATTGTTATATTTTTGCTTACAAAGTTTTTAGTGTCACTTTATTTAATTGAAATCAAATGATGTTATTTACCTTTTAGTGATGCAGAAAAAATTGCATTTGTAAGCTACTGTTATTCAAATTGAATTTTCATATGGAATGCTAGAAGTCCTTAGTGCAGAACATTTTACACATAAATTTAGAATAAGTGCTAAACTGTGACATCTACTCCACCAGACCAATAATGAAGATGATGTGGTAGCTGAGATTGCAATTAATTATGTACAAGGCATTGTTGAGTCATCAAATGACACAAGATTCCAACAAATTATCCTAAATGTGAAAAGAGCAATATCAGATATCTATGGATATCATCATTACTTTTTGTGACATATTTAATAAAATAACTGATGGGTATTAAGACAATAATATTCCATAATGATCTATGTCTTTAGAGTGTTATGACTACTTTTGGAAATTTTTAAGTATTAGAATATATCATTTTGGAAAATAATGCAGAAATCCACCTATAAATTTAGCACCTATAAGTTTTAGAGGTGCCCATTCATGACTAACACTGAGTTATTTGTATATTAAAAAAAATGAATTTCAAAATTATTTCCAAAGTCATTCTGTTCTCTGGTGCCATTTTGAAACTGAGAGGTGACAGGGGCTTTGATAAACATTTATATAAATGTTTTGCTTTCTCAAGTGGGTGATCGAGGTTTTCTGTGCACTTAAGTTTACACCATGATCCTGGTTCAGATGTAAGATATTTTCTGTATAATCCAATAAAAGTGAGAAACTAAATGGACTATGTATTTTTAATACTAAATTTCATTTTTTTAACCCTCTACTTGAAAAAACATCTTAAATCCAAGTGAACTTTTTCTTTGGCTCTAAAATACTGTATAATATTCCAAAATGATAAAAAATGTCTCATATACCTCCTTATATATTCCTTTAAAATGCAACTGTGCTGCTAAGCCTATTTGAAGAAAGTTCCAGTTTAGAGACTTGTTTGTGTCAATGGAATATTAGCAAATGTGATGCAACCTGAGATCTGCCTCACCAGCACCTTCTTGTTGCTGGGAATTCTCCTTCCACCATGCAAACAGAACAAAAGACCACATGGAAAGAGACCTGACCTGTCCTGGGAATCCCAACCAATATGTGAGGCCCTTAATCCATTAAGTTCCATTCATCCAGCCCAAACCAGGAGAACCAACAAAATAATCCACAAAATATGAGAAATAATACACGTGTTCTGTTTATAGGCCCTATGTATTAGTATAGTGTCTTATGCAACAAAAGCTAATTTATAGTAGTGTTAGTGCTGTTGACCAGTGACAAGTTCTTGCTTCCCCAATGTTGAAGAATAACACCAAAGAAGCACGCTGAGGGAAGGTCAGAGTAGAAATTAGAAGTTTATTAAAGGACAGCAGAAAAGACTTCTCCCGGAGGAAGAAGGGGACCCAAGAGGTGGAATCCGTGGAAGGGATGTTGTCTCCCCTTTTTATAGTTCTTTCAGTGATGGAATGTAGGTGGGAAGGCCCAAGGGGTGGGACACAGGTGGGCCAAAGAAGTAATCTGGTCAGGAAGGACTTCTGAGTCAGTACCTTTTTGCTGGGGGCTGTTCATTAACATTTCTTTGAGGTGGACTTTGGCCTAGGGCCTTTTTGGGACTTCATTAACATTCCATGAGTTGTCCTGTGTTTTCCCTGAGTCATTCTCTGCACGGCCTCCATTTTAGATTTCACTCGATATTAGACCCGATTTACCTACCTACACTGACTACCTAACTTTAAATCTGGCTTCAGTAGTACATTTATACAGGAATTAGAATATTGCAGCATAAAAATTTTGTCTCATATTTATAAGTCTGTTTATCCTTATGCTTTAATACCTAGCTATCACAGATTTCTCAAGACTCACACCAAGATGAAAAGTTCAACATGCCTAATTCTTTTGCTTTCATCAGCACTGTGGCAGTTCCTAACGCCAATTACTTAGCTTAGGTTAATGTCTTACTTAATTTTGATAAGCATGTATACTTTGGACAGAAAAGAGTATACTTTTTGGATTAATTTTTTAATCAACACAAATTGTATAGCTGTGGTTATATAAATAAGTCAAGTAATACTCTACTGTCATGTATAACTAAAAAGAACAAAACACACACATACACACACACACTCACACACAAAAAAAAGTTCTTTTACTAATCACGACTCTATGTTGACCATCCATCCTATGAGATAACAAATTCTCTATAGGCTTAATGGGCTCTTGAACTTGAAATCACTCAGATATTCCTTAGGGTTCTTTTTGACTGAGTACCATTTGTCCCTCTGCTCTTCTTTTTTGCTGCTATGGATACTACCTTGGATTCTTTGATTCAGGATTCTAGCTTTCAATATAATTTGCAGAAGCACATCAGTAAATAATGTAATAAGAGAAGTATTATTGGTATTTAGACCTATATGAAACCAGAATAAATAGTTGCCTTTGTTTTATGATTTGAAGTATATTCAAACTTATTCCTTTTTTAAACAGATTGTTATAATTTTAATCTTTAAATTCATTCTTTGGAATAAAATTGACTTTCAGATTTACCAATCTGTATTAGGAAGAGCTATTCTTCTTACTTTCCTAACAAAGGAAAGTGCAATAAGCAAATTTAACTCAAAATGAATGTTTTGAAAATAAGAATAGTAGTGGTGACATTCAAGTTGTAGAATAGTTTATAAGGAAATCAATGTGGAGTGACATTAGCCAGATGATAGATTGGGAAGTCCCAATCTTTGTCCCCCAACAGAAACATCAATTTAACCCATATATGTACCAAAACCTCTTTATGAGAATTCCAGATCCAGTTAAAAGGTTGAAACCCCTCAGAAGAACACAAGTCCAAGAAGAACCACACTAAAATGGGGGAAGAAGAGCAGTTTCCCTTTACCCACAAAGCCACTTCCTCAAGTCAATACAGCCTAGTACTAAGAGAGATACCTTCAAATTCTGATTTCTTCCACGAGGGAAAGAGAATAAGTGTGCATCCAACATCTCTAGCCTCTTGGGGCACTGCTTAAAAGACCTCCTTTTGTCTTGCTTCTTCCAGAATACTGAAGGAGCATAGAATCCCAGAGAGAAGAAGAACAAAGAAAAATGGAGGTGGCTTTTAGCAGCTGATGCAGGTTTTTAGCAGCCAGCCTGGATCTTAGTTGATGGAGTAAATATTAGTCATCTTTGTGGTTCTTGATTGGCAATACAGATCTCAGCTAATGGTTTCAGTAGGCAGTATGATTCTAAATACTGGTGTGGCTCTCAGTAGCCAGCATAGTTGTTAGGTGAAAGCAGGAATCTCAGAAATTGGCTTACATTGGTGGGATTAGGATAAAGCATGAATCCCAAAACATCTACTTCAGGAGAGAAGTAAAGTAATGGAACTTTCTCCAATGTCCCAGAATTTCAATGCAGTGCCTCTGCTCTCAATAATTGACATGATTTTTTGGGACTCAGAAGAGCCAAAAACAAAACAAAACAAAAATAAACCCTGAGATTTATTCCCACCAAGAAGGGAGAGGTTTAGAGTGGTACATTTATGAAAAAGGTGTTGGACACTCTGATAATATTTAGCCAAGCTAATCATGGAGGTCATTTTCTGTGAAAGAAAATCTTTAAAGACTAGAAGCTGACTGCACTTCAAATACACAGATATCAACACAAAGGTACAAAGAAAATGAATTGAAGAGCTACAAAACTACCAAAAGAACAAAACAAAACTCCAGTAATTGATTCTGAAGCATTGGAGAACTGTGAATTGACTAAGAATTCAAAATGATAATCTTTAAGAATTTCAATTAGCTATAAGAGAACACAGAGAGAAAACTGAATGAAACCAGAGAAGTAATACATGGTCAGAATGAGAATATTGACAAAAGATAGAAAACATTAAAAAGAACCAAACAGAAATTCTAGAAGTTTACGGTAACCGAACTGAAAAATTATATAGAGAGTTTCAACCACTGATTTGGTCAACCAGAAGAAACAATCACGAAACTCAAAGACACATCATTTGAAATTATCCAGTCAGAGGATCAAAACAAAAAAATAATGAAAAAGAATAGAGATATTCTATGAGACTCATGGTATACTATGTAGAGAACCAATGTGTGCATTATGAAAATCCTAAGAGAACAAGGAAAGTGTAAGAAAGTGTATTTAAAGAAATGAGGGGTATAGGGGCTGGGTTTGTGGCTCAGTGATAGAGCACTCACCTCACATGTGTGAGGTCCTGGGTTTGATCCTCAGCACCACATAGATAAATAAAGATATTGTTTAAAAAAAAAAAAGAAATGAGGGGTACAAACATCCCAAATCTGGAGAGGAAAGTGATTATCTAGATTTTTAAAGCCAAAAATATCCCAAATGAGATAAATCCAAAGAAGTCTACATTCAAAAAACACATAGGTTATAATCAAATTGTCAAAAGTTAGAGACAGAGTATTTTGAAAGCAGTAATAGAAAGCCATTTGTAATGTATAAGGAATCTGTAAGACTTAATTTATTAGCAGAAACCTTGTAGGCCAGTAAGGACTGTGATGATATGGTAAAACTGCTGAAACATCAAACAAACATAGAAATTAAAAAAAAAACAAACACACTGTCAATTATACAAAATTTTTCCTTTAAAAATGAAGAAAAAGCCTTTCCCAAACCCCCCTCCAAAAAAATAAAAATGAGCAAGTTTGTTGTCCCTACTGTAACCAACATATAGACATACAAGAATTATTAAAGGAAGTTCTTCAGTTAAAATGAAAGGACACAAAATAGCAACATTTAAGCTTTGTAAGAATACAAACATTCTATAATAGTGGTATGTAAATCACTGTTGCTTTAAATATAAAGCTTAGAAGACAAAGTTTTCCAAAAACTTTGTTGCTTTAAATATAAAGCTTAGAAGACAAAAGCATTAATAAACATAACTAAAAAATCTTATCAATCGATTCATAATATAAAAATTCATAATATAAAATAAAAATGTGACATCACTAACAAAATGATTGTAGTAGAAGTAGAATTATAGCTGTAATTTAAGTTAATTTGTCATAAGCTTAAAATAGACAGTTACATTTTTATGTAAGACTTATGGCAAATAGTTGCCATATAAAAAAGTCATACTGAAGAAGAGGAAAAATAACTCATAGAGTATCACTACAAAAAAAAAATCTATGACAGGAAGGAAGATAGCAAGAGAGAAGAAAAGGAAGAAAAACTAAAGGATAAACAAAAAACAAGAAAATGACAAAAGTAAGTTAATCACATTCAATAATTATGTTAAATGCAAACGGATTACATTCTCCAGTTAAGTAAAAGAGTAGGCAAGTAGTTGAAAAAAATAAGAAGATATAACCATTTTATGTCTACAGGAAATTTACATTTGATTTATGGATACACTTAAACTGAAAGTGAACAACAAAAGATACTATATGCAAACAATTCACAAAAAATGAGCTGTAGCGACTCAACTTAAATACTAAACCTAATTTAAGTATAAATGATCTTAAAGACAAAGACATTGTATAATGATAAATGAATCTATTTCCTAGAAAGATATAATAATTATAAATATTTACTACCCAATATCAAAGCATATAAATATATAAAGTAAATATTAGCAGAATTGTAAGGAGAAGTAGACAGCAACACAATAGTAGAATGAAAATTCAATATTCCACTTTCAAGAATAGTAGAATATTCAGAGAAAAAATCAGTATGGAAATAGCTGGCATGCAACAGTGTAGACCAACTTACCCTAACAAATACGTAGAACATCATACTCAATAGCAATAAAATACACATTCTTCTTAAGTGCCAATGGAACATTCTCCAGAGTAGATTATATGTTAGGACACAAATGGACTCAACACATTTAGAAAGATGGAAATCATATTTAATATTTTTCTAATCATGGAAGTATGAAAATAGAAGTGAAGAACAGAAGGGATATTGGAAAACTTCCATGGGTAGAAAAATTAAACACCACATTCTTGAACAACATTTGTCAAAAAATAAAAAGGGAAATCAGAAGATATCTTGAGATAAATGAAAATAAAAACAAGACATAATGAAACTTGTGGGAAGTGGCAAAAGCGGTATTAGAGATGATGATAACAAAAAATGTTTACACTAAAACATGAAGTACTTGATTTACTGATTACTAGCTATTATTTTTCTCGTTGTAAACTGAAAACTTGAGGACTCACTGATGCTATGACTATAAGATACTAATCTCAACAAAGTAATATGTACTTAATAAGATCACAAAATTCTTGTTCTCAGGAGTTTATCATCTACATGGAGAATTAAACACAACCAGTCCAAAACAAATGAGTACTAAGTGCATGGAAGTTGAAGGGCTTTTAGAAGGTGATAATATTAAAATTTGAAGTAAAGAATGACAAGTTTTAATGGCTTTTGTTCAGTGTTTTACAAAAGTTAGTTTGTTTAAGGCCTTCTACTTTAATGGGATATAATTTAAATGAATATGATTTTGGATCATCTATTCTCTAAAATATAAATATCATAATTGCAATTTCATCACTATAAATATAAGCATTATGACTAAATATGACAAAGTAAATATTATTAACTGGAAATCATCTTTGCCAGTGTATTTGAAATATAAGAATTATGACTGAATATGACAAAATAAATATTATTAACTAGGAGTGATCTTTGCCAGTGGATTTGATAGAAAATAGATGACTGCAATATCCCTTCCAGAGTCCTACAACACATTTACCAGTCCCCAGGGACTTTATATTTTGTATCTTTTGGAAGGTCAACTTTTCTGCCATTAATGGTGATGGAAGTGAAAATGAAAATTCCATAGAGGTTTTGGAATTAGGAGCTTCATTTCTTTTTCCTTACTCATGCCATGGTGTACAGCTTTTGCTGGGATCCTGTTCACTAAGACCCTGATAGCCTGTTGGTCAGAATGTGTTGGTACTGTATTCCATTATACTTCCATACATCCTAGTACATTTTCTATAGTTCTTTTACCCTAATCAATCTTCCCAAACACAGCAATTATGTCTATATTATCTGCATAAAACAATGACTAATATTAACTTGGTTCAGTTTGGATTAAATGTATAAAACACATGTATTAAATACATAAAGCACATTTACTTTATATCACAGACATATTCAAGGCCTCTTTTGGATGGGTAGTTCTAGTGTTTATTATACAATATATTCATCCATTCATTTGTTTCTCTGATAAAATTCACCTGTGATGTGATCTGTCTTTAATAGATAACATGATTAAAGAACATGGCCAACACTTAGAATGCAGAGGAGTAAGCTTGATTCAATATAGTTAGAGATCAGGCAGTAAAACTAAAAGTTATAAAGCATCTTTACAAATATTCACAGACGTGTAGCACAATGAGGAGCAATTGCTGTTTGGAATGTCAGAAAGAAATATGTGTGTGTTTGAGGGGGTGACATAAATTTGGTCTAGGTGGGTGATATAGCATTATCCATGTGAGAAAACGAAGTTGGGTAGATGAAGAAGTATAATTTATAGCAAGAGTGCATTGTGGTTAAGAACTTGTAGTTAGGAGTTTGACAAATTTAACTTGAATCCCTGTTTTCTCTTTTAATATGAGGCAAGTTACTTATTCTCTCAGATAAATGGAAATAAAAATGATATACATTTCATAAGCTTCTGGTGAAGGTCAACTCACTTACTATTAAATACTTAGCATCATGAATCAAAAAATAATAGCTGATTTCTGCATTTTAAATAGAGTTGAGAATCAATAAGTATTATCTATATATTTACACAGATAATTAGAACAGAGGGGTATGTATGTGTTCTTTTAAAATTGAATATAACTTCTAGTAAATTAAACATATAATGAAGTGATTAGGCTACATTAAAAATCAACAATACTAGAATAATATAATTCATACAGTAAAGATAACAATTTTAACTAAGTATAAAATTATTTAAAAAATATTAAATTATGTAAGGGAATGAAACTCAATTGTAGATTCATAGCAGTTAGGTCAGATTGAAAATTCAAATTCAAATTATACTTTATAAAAGAGTCACCTGAATTTTGTAAAAAAAAAACAAACAGTAATAACATATACCATTTGGATAGAAATA
This sequence comes from Marmota marmota marmota, assembly GCF_001458135.2. Taxonomy (NCBI): domain Eukaryota; kingdom Metazoa; phylum Chordata; class Mammalia; order Rodentia; family Sciuridae; genus Marmota; species Marmota marmota. The sequence continues at coordinate 5,662,952 of NW_026000211.1, read as the reverse complement.
AAGAAAATATACCATATTAGGGAGAATAAATGTAAGATCCAAAGCATTAAAATATAGAAATAGAGAATTTTTGTCTCTTATATGCATTTTACCAGTGACTACTGGCTAGAACAACTTTCCACATAGAATGGGCTTCCTTAATAGCTTCTAAGTGGAAAATCCTGAGAGAAAGTGCTAGGTGAAAACAAAGCATATTTTATACACCAGCCAGGACAGTCTGAATCACTTATTTCATATGGTACTTATGGAAGTGAACATAATAAGATCCCTCTTATGAGCAAAGGGAGGAATGATAGCCCTAACTCCTGAGGAAGGAATAGAAAACTCCAGAAAAGAGCATCAGGAACAAGAAAACTGCTCTTCCACTTTTGGAAAATATAATCTGCTAGAGTCTCAACCTCTGGCAACAAAAGTCACCTCTTTCAGACAGGCAAACTGTATCCATTGTTTTCCCCCAAGTGCTCTCCTAAATCTCTTTCCATTAGTGCATCAGGCTGCATTGAATTAAATTTTATCAAACAATTGATGTTTAAGAATCATTGAAGTTTACATATGCCAAGCCTGCATACTTAAAAAATCATGAGAACAAATACAGAAATGATTCAAAACAGTAACTCATTACTGTAAAATAGTTAAAATATGCAAAAAATCAGACATTTTTATTTATAAGCAAGTATGAAAATAAGATAAATGAATCTATCTTATAAGAGCAAAGTACTGTGAAATGCTATGAAATTAACATTAAATGTGTGGGACTCTCATGAGAAAACTGCAAGCTCTTAACCAGTAATGAGAAGACAAGACCAATAAAAGAGGAGAGAGTATGTTTCTTTGTGGGAAGAAATGGTGTTAAAGTTTAGTTACTCTTCCTTAAAATGGATTTGATTATCAACAATACTAAAGGGGCCAAGTGCATTTAATCACAAGATACTTGAGAGAAAAGTTTAATGTTCTTAATAGATGATATATTTCTAAAAAATAAATAATCGAATGAATTACTGGAAGGATAAAAGGTGAAAGACCATGAAAGGGCAAGAATAAAAAGGAAAAAAGAAAGAGAAAGTTGGCCCTGCACTACTGATCAACTTCTTTGTTCCATCCTGTTGCCAGACTCTTCCTTTCTCGAATGTGAATTCCTAACAAAAGCCCTGCACTCAGGGAGGCCATTGCTATGAACAGGTGACTGAAGTAGGCCCCAGAAGACCACCACACCCTGCAATGAAACTGAACTTTGAAACAGGCCAATGTTCAAAAACACTGGAAATTCCAGTCAACTTAAATCCAGGTAATATGGAAGTCCTGTGTGTTTTAACCCTATAAGGAAAGTAACCTTGAAATGACATATCTGCTTATTAGACCAAAACAATTGCAGAGGAGGAAACATTTACTCGGGGACCTACCGTTTCAGAGGTCTCAGTCCACAGACAGCCAGCTCCATTTGTCAGGGGCTTGAGGTGAGGCAGGACATCATGGCAGAAGAGTGTGGTGGAGCAAAGAGGCTTAAGCGGTGATCAGAAAACAGAGACTCCCCTGGCAGATACAAAATATCTAACTCAAGGTCACACCCCCAGTGATCCACCTCCTCCACCCACACCCCATCTGCCTTCAGTTAACACTCAATTAATTCCGTCAGGTGATGAATTCACTGATTGGGTTAAGACTCTCAACCCAATTGAATTTTTCTTGCATTGTCTCACACAGAAACTTCTGAGGGACACCTCTCATGCAAAACATAATGTCGCCTTTTATTCCTTATTTCCATTTTGTTCAGTTCTTTTGTGCCAATTGTTAAACTGAGATAAATTTAGCCTAAACTAGCTTCTATTCTTGGATAATAAGATTTGGCCCAAGGAATCTCTGTATATAGTGAACTGTGCTTGATGTGTAAACAAGTTAAAACACAACATCAGTATATACCCTTGTAACCAAGCAACTGTGAACCTGTGAACTGTGAACTGTGAGCCAGAGGTCAAACACAACCATACCATAGAAAAATTATAACTGTAGCCTAGCAGATTGCTTCTCTGGTCATAAATATAACCTGGACATGTAGTAGGGTGGAGCATTCCTAACTACCTTTGATTTCACATGCTGCCTAGTTCTAGAATCTTTTTCTTGAACAGATAAATTTTTAAAAATTAGAAAACTCATTCTATAGGAGAGGATAAGCCCCACTCTACAATTGCAAATAAAAGCTACTTACATCTTTAAATTTATAGTACTTTTATCTTTTGACAACCTAAGATCAATTTCAGGATCTGTTTCCAGAGAACTGAAACTTAATGATGCAAATGTGTATTCAGTAACATTTCTAGAAAGAATTTCACATTCATGTTCATTATCTTCAAACAAGTTTACTACTGGTATGTTATTCTAAATAAATAGTGAGAAATATACATATAAACTTAAGTCACAGAAACAAAAATATTCTTAGCTCATGTTAAATGTGAATGATGCTTTTTTAAATGACTTAAATTTGGAAATTTGATAACTACAAATTAATGCATTTAAGAAAAATGTCTTACCTATGCATATTTGTTTAAAAAGCAACTTATAATTTTAAATGAGAATTGTCATATTATTACATAGTACATAGAGAATAAATTCAATTATTTTAACATTTACATCTACTTATATACATAGCATATTTATGTATTTATGATGTAATTATTTTTGTGCTTTAGATCTAAATAACTGCTGTATAAATTATATATTCATAAGAGTTGGTAGAAAATATATATTTGGTAATAAAAAAGATATATAATAGTTCACAGAAGACAAAATGAATTATTTTAACATTTACATATGCTATGTAATATGTATCTATGAAATATTCATAGGATATATTTATGATGTAATAATTTTTGTGCTTTAGATCTATGTTACCTTTTATATATATTATATATTTATGGAAGAGTTCATAGAAATAATTCAAGATTCAAAGAAAAGGGATACATCATAATATTTGTTTTTTATGGCTGGTGGCAGTATGGATAACTATTATTTTCCTCTTTGTGATTTGTATTTTTAGATTTTTTAACCATTGTCATGAATTATTTTTATTATCTGTAAAACCATGCACAAACATATGTTTAACTATCTTTTTGTTTTTCTCTTGATCTACTTATTCTCATCAAGTTTTTCACCTGAATCTGCTTTCCCATTAGGTTAAATTCTTTCTGAGTAATATTCATAACATGTATAAACATGTACTCAGTCAGGAATAGATGTGTGCATATGTTTGTGTATAGCAGTGTGTCTATGTGACTGTGAGGGAGACTGAAAAATGGTTTCTAGAGTTAAAGAAAAGTCATGTAACCAAATAAGAATTTGTGCTAGATTCTTTTTTACATTGCTATCAGAAAGACAAGTTGTGGTGGTATATTTAATGTACGGCATAATCAAACTGCTGTCTTTGTGATAAGTTATTGCCATAATATATCATTAAAAGCCTATCACTTTGATATACTGCACAAACATTAAAGGTTTTGAACAAAAGTAGTTTGAACATTAATTAAAATGCTATTCTATTGCTTTATAAACAAAAAGTTAAACAAAATAGTTTTGAAGACTACCTATGTTTTACTTAGAAAACTCATTTAAATATAAAAATAGTGTTTGTTTTCAATTGTTAAGCATTGCCAAGCCAAATTACTGAAATCATCAGTGAGTCAGAACAACTATCTACCTGACAACAAACTGTAGTCATGTTATATTCAATGAATGGTTTTGTGGCTATGTTTCATTTATCATCTCCAATAAAGTGTTATATGAATATGCATAATCTTGCTTTCTTTTCTGAGCTTTTGTGATGAAATTTCACAAGTAGATGAAAAAAATGCATATTTAGATGGGTGATTGAACTCCCAGTTTGATTTTTTTCTTTTGTTTCCTGAAGTTCAAGGGCATTATAGATAGATTGATTGAATAATTTTCTATGTGTTCTCTGCATTTTACAGTTCATGTAGAATTTGTCATTTCAAATGTCACATTAACGTAGTAATGTACAGTTAATGTATAATGTGTCATTTCAAAAGTCTTCAGTGAGTTGAACCATAGACTAGCCTCAATTCTTTTGCTTTGGATTTTTCTGATAATCTTTAAAATACATATTTCATATCAGTATGTCTATAAAATCCTTTTTTTGTGGTTAATAGTAGAGATAATTAATTAAGTTCTTTTGTGACACTAACAATAATAACAACTTACTTGAATTAACTGTAATCCTATATAGTGGTTACATTTCTTCTCCTTCTTGTGTGTTAGCAAACTAAAGGCCAACCGGATGGTAGATATGAGTCAGGATCCAAACTAAGGTAGTATTACTTGATACCACTCAGTATCTTAACCCCTAATTTCTACCAAAGAGTGAAATAATATATTCACTTTACCCCTAACTCCCTCTGTTCATCCAGTCCTATTTGAAAAATATTGCCTGAGTGAATATTGTTTATCAATGGTAAACATTACTAATTTAGTCCTGTTCTCATAGGAAGAGACAATCAACATGGAACCAAATAAATAACACGATTTGAGAAGATGCAAACTGCATTAAAGAACATGAAGCAATGTACTGGGATAGAGGACCACTAGACGGTGTTACGTTTGATAAGAAAATCATGCAGGGAAGAAAATTGTATCATTTGTTGAGAAGGAACCACACTTATACAAAGATGCAGTGAATGAGCATTCCAAGCACAGATAATTAGGCTCAAAGTTCAAATCTTTTCAAAAAAGGCAGGTGAAAAATTTCTTGAAAATCCTATGTGATTTGTAGATTGGATCCTAAGAAGTACCAGGAGAGCAGTTTTTATGGGATGGGAGGGAGAGAGATTTTATAAGTGTTTCTTACTTAACATTCATTTTATTTTGTCCTTGGAACACGAGAAATATAAATATGTTAAGTGAGAAAACATTTAGGTAAGTTTTATAAACACGTCATTATAGCTAACTAAGGTGATTTGAATGTGTTCTTTGGATTGGGTGGTCTCTTTAACACCTCACCAATAAACAGGACAATGTAACTTATGCCCCATTAAGGTAACCACATATCTTAGCACAAAAACACATAGCAGGATTCACACTTGAATCATTCCACCCCTTTGTCCTTTCCCTAGTGTTCTCAAAAAGTGATATTTTATCCTTTCCCTTGTCTGCCCCAGTACGGATATTATATTCCCTTCTTTCTTTGTTCTATTTTTTACAAAATAATCCTAGATTTCTGATTTTTTAAAAAATGGAGTTGGAGATGGACGGAATGCCTTTATTTTATTTGTATATGGTGCTAAGGATGGAACCCAGTGCCTCACACATGCTAGGCAAGTGCTCTGCCACCGAGCTATAGCCCCAGACCTAGATTTCTGATTTTTATCTTCAGTTTTTACTGTTAATACAAAAATACTACAAACAAGACAAAAAAAAAAAAAACAAGAAAAGCAAACAGAAAGATAATCATAGACACCAGATTCTATTTTTGAAATTAATTTGGGAAAAAGCATTTATGATATCCATAGGTAGATATTCATATACCACATTACTGATTCTGTTTACATTAAAGTTTTTTAAGGTCTTTCATGATTAACATATATAAATAAATGTATTTTTAACATAAGTGAATAGAAATGTAGTGAAAATTGTTCTTAATTTCTCTAGTCTAACTCTCATACTATTTGTTCTTAGAAATAAACTAGGTTTATTATCTCTTCATTCTTTTGTATATATATATATATTTATTTGCTTAATAATGATATGAATCTTTAATCAATTCACTTTTAAAATGGTGAGATTTTAAAGTTCAAAAATTAGAAATAAATATGATGATCTACAATCCACTTTTATTACATGCTCTGAAACATTTGTATGGAAAGACAGATGCTATACATAGCCAACAAAGTCTTTTCATAGGCCACTCCTAATTAAAAGGCAACTAGAAGTGAAAAAGAAGTATATAATTTTTTTTGATCAAGATGCATTTGGTATGTGCCTAATTAACTGATTCCTATAGAATTAATAAAAAGGTCACCAGGTAGTAAAGTACTTACATATTTTTAAAAATATTGAAACCTGGGGTCACTGCAAAGTATTACTTCTCTGGTATAGTTTACTGGTAGAGTTTTATCACACAACTTTTCAATTTAAGATACGTCAAAAATCATTATTTTTTTATATTCATGACATATCAATCATACCCTGGGAAGTGTACTGGATGTGAAATTAGATGCCTTTCTTGACATCAACTGTATGACAAGGTTAGTTATAATGATCTGTTGTCCTGTTATTACTGTTCTGCCTTGCTACTGGGAACAGATGCTCTCAAGTCACTAGAAAATATAATTGAGAGAAAGGAATTCAATAAAAAAATGTGCAGTTTTAAACTGGCATTCAGTTTTTACAAGAGCATCCAAAAGATTAATTTTATTTGAATTACATACAGTCCATTCACATCTCTATTTTCAGAAGTAAATCTTTGTGATTCTGGTGATTTTAAAATTTGAAGGTGTTTGGGTATTTTAATAATGGTTACTGTGTATTTCTTTTTCTACCCCAGCTCCTAATTCAAACATACTCTGGCAGTTCTCACAGTTGACATAAATATTTAGCCACTAGGATGAACTAGCAAAAAATCAGACCAAACTGATTGCCCTGTGTTTCGGTTCACTAAACATACGTGACACATTTGAAGTGGAGGTTTGGCCTTGAAACTCTTTTTTTTTTTTTGGTGCTGGAAATTGAACTCAGCCTCAGGTGTGTTGAGCATACACTCCACCACTGAGCCGTACCCTCAGCCCAGTTGGCATGCATATTTTTGAGGGCTCTCATAATAATTCATACCTATGAGGGTATAGTAATTTCCAAACTGTCATCCACAATTACCAGTGGTGGAGACCAGAGGACTGAAACACTAGAGTTTTAGAACTTGAAATCTCTCTACCAACTGCCTCTGGAGTATCTGAGTGACTGCAGGGGGCAGGAGATGGAGAACCCCAGTAATTCTTTCCCACTCAGTGTCTAATCTTCACTTGCTTCTGTGTGCCTCCTCCTATTTAATTTCCCAAACTTACACTGTTTGGTTATTCTTTTAAATTTTACTTTTGTTTTAAAGTTCTGAACGCTGTTTCTTGATCTCTAACTTTGTTTTAGATGATAGCTCTCTAGAGTGTGTTCTTTCTTCATAGCTGCATAGGCTATGAAGAAAGGAATTTTTTTTCCTCTGAAGATATTAGTTTCATTCAATAATGTTTAATTACTTCCTGAATTGTTTCTACTGACTCTAGTTCATTTTTGCTATTTTTCCATTTTATGTCTTTTTTTGTGATAAAGGCATTCTTCAAGTATCAGGGTCTTTGACTATCCCTTCAGGAAGAAGTACTAAAAAAAAATGTGTAGGTATGAACAGAACTTATTAAATGTTAATTTTCATTGTGAGTGAGATGGGTAGACACTTTTATGTATTACAAAGATTTCTTTATATTTATATTTATAATGATTATGGCTTTGATATATTTTAATTAATGCTATAGTTTGTTATATAGATAACACCTTAGGTTTAATTGGACATCTTTCTTATTACTTGGGTCCTTCAATTTTTTCAGAATCTGAATATTCATTCCAATTTTTCAAATTCTACAAAAATTTTAGAAAACAATGACTTAGGCCTTGTTTTGTCTTGGTCAAATCATTTTATGACTTGCAGTATCAGATGAAAATACCCTCTCACTGGATAGAAATCTGGAGACCATTATGCTAATTATGTAAAATTAGATACCTTTCCAGTTTGACAGTAACAATGTAGTCCTTTTAATAATTTCACATTTAACACTTGGTATGATCAACACAAAGAGATGCAGCTGTATTTTAGGTTCTACAGTTATCCAACTATTGATTCTTCTTTTTTTTTCCTCTTGAGGAAAAACGTATAAACTATATATACAGAAATAAGATATGTGTAAATTTGAAATGGTTTAAAAAAAGGTGAAAATGCAAATTCAAATGTAAATGCTTCAGTCCTCTTTTCTCCAGCCCTACATTTTCTGCTCTATTGACCCTGTTCTCAGTTCACATATCTATGTTTATAAGTAGAGTTTTTCTTTGCTGTACAAGTGATTACTTTCTATCTACTGTTCTGTGCCATATTCAGATGGTCTATACTAAACTGCACTAAGAAATCAAGTCTGTAAATGAATGGTTAACCAAAGAGTTCTTTATTGATTGCAGTGCATATTCAATCTGGGTTAACAGCCAGGCACTGGGAGTTCCCTGGTGCTCTGCCCTGTTCTGTCACTCAGAGACATGATTGACAGTCTTCATCTTTCTTCTTGGCACCAACTAGAACTCAAGTTCCCCTCCTCCACTGCAGATCAGAAGAGAAGAAGGAGTCACACAGAAGCAATTAAAGGAAAATATGCTTTTTATATGGTTAATACATTGCCCATATATAATTAGAATTCTATTAAATACTCGGAAATATTTGGATCTATTACAAATAGATGCTATTATAGCCCAGGACTTCTAGTCACATGGTATTGCCACAGCAAAAGGGTTGGGAAATATGGTCTTTTTGAAAATGTAGCCTAGCAATGTCCAGAAGCTAAAAAATATTGAGCACTAATCCAGCACTTACATATTGCTCTTTCATTTAATTTGACATTATTAGGTCTTTAAAATCAAAATTACATATAATGATATAGAGCAATCTCCAGGAGATAGATAGATAGATACATAGATAGATAGACAAACTTAAAAATGAAAAAAAGTGCCACATTTTACTTACTTAGTCCTGCATTAGAAACTTTCCAACTGTTTGCTATTATACCCATGCTACAGTGCATATACTTTGTGAGCAAGTATACACATGCTACAAGTATACATTTCTAGAAGTGAAATTTATTGTTCAAATTGCATGTGCATTTAAAAATTTGAAAGATATTTAAGTTATTTCTATTGTAACTTTTATATGCATTGTTTCTGTCTTCAGAATATTGGTCTCTATTTTTTATGTGTTATAATTGATTCTCTCATTTTTGTTGTTTTTAGAAAACTTTATGCTGAATTGTTTGCTGCACAGATATTAATAACGATTGCATCTTTATAGCAAAGTGCCAGGATTCAAATTGTTTTATATTTAGAATATAACCTCTATTATCTTTTTTGTTTTTATTATCATTGCTCTCCTTTCCATTTCTGCCTTTTCCAACTACTTTATTTTGTATGCAGCATAGCACTGGGTTGTGCTTTTGAACCCAACTCAATTTTCTTTATCTTTTAGTAGGCGCATTTAGTCAATTTACCATAATTATCAAATTTAGACTTTGTTTTGCCATCTGTTTCAGTTGCTTTCCTTCTTTAATAGCTATGTGATTAATTTTATTTGCTTTGTTTCCCTTATACTTATTTATTCTGATAATTGGGAAGAATTGTGTTTTTTAGAACTTCTCTTTTCTGTCATTAATTTATATGATACTTACATATTTATATCTTCATATAATATTGATTCATTTCCCACCATGGCCATTGATGAAAATAGCATAACTCACCTTTCTCCTCCATTTCCTCCTTCACTTATATTTGTTTATTATATGATTTGAATTAGTCTTAGTTCTAATAATTGAATTATCAGTTTTAAATAACAGGTTTTGAAAATCTAGATATGAAGTTGAAAGGAAATCAGACTTATTGCACTATCTCATACTCTTCTGCTCTACATTCAATCTTTATTAGTTTATTTAATATCTACCTTGTCAATGTATATACAAAATATATTCTTTTATCAATCCATCCTGTATTTTTTTAAATCACTTCATGTAAGAAGATTAATGCCTGAGGCTCTCATGTCCCTGTTCAAGTACCAACTACCATGGCCCTCTCAACTCTCATCCTTGGTTGTTAATTCAGAGAAAGAAACAGGATGAAGGGTGATCTGGGATGAAAAAAAGACAAATAGACACACATAGAGAAAAATCTGGGGCCAGGTGGGTGGTCAACCTCTGATGGCATTTGACTAACTCAGAGCTAGCTCATAACATTTATTATATAGGTTTCATCAAAAGGTTATTTGTGGGAAAGTTTTAGCAAAACAGGCAATCTGAAGGATGCAAGACTGGTGAGACCTTAGGGTTATCTTGTTATACTCAGAATTTTCTATACCTGGGAGTTGGTGCCTGAGCTCAAGTTCTGGACTGATATAACTCTGAGCCTTTGCACAGAGTTTTCTCGCTGGCATCACCATAGCAACTGGGCCATCCAGATCTGACACCTGGAAGTTCGGAGTGCAAATTCAGCCATAAGGCAATCAGAAAGACCTTGATTCCAGTCACCACTCTCCACAGATTAAGAATTGTCTTCAAATATATTTTCTACCTTTTGGTTGTGAGTTAATTCTTCATCATCTAAAAATAATTCTATAAAGCAAGGCTTTTGGGCACAGTATTCCTTAAAATTTTTCTCAACCCACCTATGTACAAGTTTTTGTTCAAACTGAACATTTCTGATAATAAAAGTAGAGTGCTACTTAGCAATTACTTCAGGACAATACATTTCAGTCTGATTGCAATTTGAGCAGATAAACATATATAGATATTCCCCTTGATTGACAATGTATCATTTTAATAACCAGATTATAGTATTTTATCTTGAAAGATTTTAAATTCTACTTTTGAAAGTCTTTTATTCCATGTTTTATTTTTTCATCCCCAACTTAGAAATTACAATTTTGTTATATATTAGATATCCATTTTTATTAATTCATACATTTTTTCCCTCGAACCTTTAAAACTGTTAATGTATGCCCATTTCATTTTTGTTGTTTATTATTTTATACTCCACTTCCGTCATCTAAAAACCATCTCATTTTTGTAATTATGCCATTATTTATGTGATTTCAATTTTTTTAAAACTTTTCCTAGTGCTGGGTTGGTAGAGTGCTTGCCTCACATGCACAATGCCTTGGGTTCAATTCCCAGCACCACAATAAAACAACAACAACAACAACAATAAAAACAAATAAAACCAAAATCAAACCAAACAGAAAAACACTTTTCCTAACTCTAGCAGCTCAGATTTATTCTCCTATTGTACAGATCCCTTTTCAACACTTTTATTTCTGCTTCATGATCTAGTTTATGTAAGAGAGTATTTAATCATCACTTGGACATTTAATAACCCCTGGAAAGCTCATGTATTGAAAGCATGGTTCCCAACACAGCAAGGTTCAGAGGTAGGGCTTTTAAGAATGATCAGATCAGGAGAATGTAACTTCATCACTGGATTATTCCATTTGATGGATTAGTAATTTGAATGAACTACTGGGTGGTAATTATAGGCACGTGGGATGCATCTGAAAGAAGTAGGTCACTGGGGACTGTTGTTTCTGTCTTTCTGCTTCCCAGATGTGAGAGTTGAACAGCTTTCCTCTGCTGGGCCCTTTCACTGTGATGTTTGGCCTCACCTCAGGTCTTGAGTAATGCAGTTAGCTGACCATGAACTGAACTTCTAAAAACCTTGAGACCAGAAATTTTTCCAATTCTAAGTTGTTCTTTTTAAGAATTTTAATGAAGTTATGATGCCTTTGGGCACGTGGATGGTTGGTTTACTCCTGCTTCTGTTTTGTACTGTGGATATCTCAACTTAGCTTGGGAGGCATCTTAAACTGGAGGATTTGATGAAGTCATGACCTCAAATATCTTTCATCATGCAATAATCCATCATTGAAGTCCAAATGTGCCTGATTAATTATGCTTGCATTAAGTTCACCTACTTGTTTAGGATCTCCTTTTTTTCTGTAATTTTGTTTCCACAGTCCTTACAATCTTTTCAAATTTTTGATTTCCTTAGAAGTATATATTTGTAATCTTTTTTTTTTTTTTTTTTTTTTTTTACTGTTTTTGGGAAGTGGGGAAAGGGTTTCATTTAAATAATAAGGTTCTCCTTTTACTGGAATTCTGCTCCATAAGGAAGGTTCATTGCCTTTTTTCTTTTCTAAGAGGGTACTAGTTAGCATTTTAAAATAGTATAACTTTATCACCTATGCATATTTTCTCTGTCCACGTGGGGTTGCCTAACTGGGCTTAATCTTTGCAGCTTACATTAAGTGTCCACTCTTCTGTGCAGCCTTCTCCAGCCACAACTGTCTACAACAACCCTTCCCTCTTCCCCTCTCTTCTTCTCTCTCTTGATTCCTTGTGGGTGCTTCTAAGATGCCTCCACAGTGAAGTTATTAGCATGGGAGCAAAATTGTTTACACTTCATCATATACCTAAAATCATTAGAAAAAGGACTGTGTAAACACATCTAATATTCATCTTAAGTAACTTTTCTGCACTGCAACATATTTATAATGGAAATAAAGTGACCTTTTTTTCCTATTATTTTCACTTCATGCTATAATTTGTATTGACCTTTACTAAACAGTATAGTTCTGTGGGAAAAAAAATGAAAAGAATGAAGTATTAAAAGTCAGCAGAAAAGCATGTTAATATGGCCAATGTCAATAAAGTTGTTTTAGGTAGAAAGACTCAATTTTCCTATGAATATATATGGCGCTCAATGATATTGGATTTAAAATAATTCACAGTTTGTACATAAAAATGTCAAGTTATATTGGAATTTGCTCACATCATTCTTGCAGAAGATAGACACTTTATGTCTATTGTTTTGGCAATTCTTCTTGTCATGATAATTTCATGGAGTCCCTTTATACACTTTCCTGTGTGTGATTTTTCTATAACTGAAACAATAGGTTATAGTTTGATAAAAGAACATTTTTTTAAAATCACTTTTTCATTCACTTTAAAAGGAAATTGGTTTTATCTCTCCTTACAAGGGAGCTTACAGTGTTTGAGGTTAAACACAATGACCTAATAGAAAGTCTATCAGTTAAAACGACAAGATTTGTGATTGAAAGTGTCATGCTGAGTTTTCAGAAAACGACATGAACATTCATTCGAATACTTTTCAAAAATATGGTGCCAAATTCCCAAAGAAATAGTACTGTTGTTTTCATCTTCTTGGTAAAATGTTTACAGAAGGAATTGATATACCTGATGAATTTGCTTAGTAACACATAAGGCTAATAAAATTCAAGACCTTTTTACTTGCTTAAGAAATGAATTTTATATTTGTATAGCTAAAGTAAAGCCATATATTTTGAATTGCAAATTATAAAACTATTCCTATTCAAGGTTTAATTTAAATAGAAGGTGAGAGATCAACTAGTTCTGCCTCTTGAATTTAACTAAGTGAAATAGAGGTCCGCTATTTATAGCAGGGTCATAACATTAATGACTTAAATAAAGGTTCAAGAATTAACCAATTATTCATTTATTTGCTTCATTAACAGAAGTATCGCAATGTTATGTACATTTTAAAGTTCTTGATTAAAAATTTTAGGGCTTTAGAAATGAAAAGTCATGTGTCTATTATTGGTCTAGGTACTTATTTTTGACACATTAACAGGGCATCTTTGTATTGTTTTATGTTTAAAATGTATGTATTGTATCAAGAATGTACAAGAGTTTTGAGAATTTTATAATTGACAACTTTGTGCTTAAATTAAAATTTCTGTCTATTTGTTTCATATTGTACATGTTTTTGGAATAAGCCATCATTGTTTTCCTCCCTCTGATCTTTGTGCATGATGCTTCATGTTGGGCAAAAAGCACTCACACTGACATCTAAGTGAGGTAGTTGATCTTGGGTCATGCAGAACTTGGTCTTCAGAGCCAAAGGCAACTAGCCCTCCACCCCCTTCAAAGAATTAGTAATTATTCTGCATTTATATTTATAATTTCCAGTCATGATTGACAGTGAACCCATGTGTACCCAATTTTGAACAGGTATTCCTAAAGAGTATGATGCTGAAGTACCTCATTTTTCTTCAAGTACAGCTTTCAACCATTCCACATTGATATTCTCATTCTTGAACTTCCCAAATAGAGTTTATTTAATATTTATGAATGTATTCAAATTTATGACATCTTCCTCATGCAGTTTTATTAAGTTGTGTCTTTCTAGAAAAGAGTAAAATTAAATGATTTTTTTTCCAATTTGATGGTTCAGCATAATTCACACTGTCTTAATGATTAACTCCTAAATGAGGTACCAGATATAAGGTGCTTCAAAACATACTTGACACAAAATAAGGACAATGGAAAAATTATTAACATTATTACCAGGTAACTTTTTAAAACTATGTAAGATATCAACATTAATAACTATGACCATTTAATCCAAAGAACTTGATGAAACTTTATTAAATATTTTCAGTGTTTATCTATTTCAGCTTATTTTCCCTTTTATTGCTTGAACTATTAAAATTATAGCATCCACACTTGACAAAATGATTTCTGGAGTTATTCAGCATCTCTTACCCCTCTCCCAAGATCTTAGACAAGATCTTAGATCTATTCAATTTTTCTTCCCTCATACTGTTATTTTTTGCCCATTATAGGTGTTTCTAACTTTCTATAACAACCCTACATGTATCCAGTGTGGGCTTTTGTTTTGTTTCTCATTGTTGTCATTGTTTTACATAATCAGTGCTTGTTTGGATGTAATCACAGTTTATAATTTGTTCATCCTTCTTTCTTGCATTCTCAATTGTTTCCTTAAGGTTTGATTTCCTTAATCCTAAAAGAAAGTTCTTATAAGTAATTATCAGTATTGGTAATGTCTAGACTCTTCATTACTCTCTTCCTCACTATCAAATGGTAACTTAGTTGGCTCCAGAATTCAGGAGAGGAGAGAGGATGTTTTTCTCTCAACAACAGAAGCTATTTTCTCAATGTTTGTGCATTTCTTTGTGCTGATGAGAAGGCAAGTTGACAGCATCTCCATATTGTTAACATCCTTTGTTTGTTTTGAAGGGATCTTGTTTTTGAAGTTCTGTAGTTTAACTCCAGTGCATCAGAGTGAAGGTAGTCTTAACTATCAAATTAAGGAAATATTGTGCATTTTGAATATGAAGATTCATGTCTTTGGAGCACTCATGTCATAGAAAATTTTTTTGTCATTAGTTTTTCAAATATTACTTCTCTGTTCTTTCCATTTGGAACTATAAATAGTCATTGGTAAAAAGTTATCATTTCTGTCTCCTGCCCTTCTAATGGATTTTCACATCTTCTAATTCTTTATCTCCCTTTACAGCCTTCTGTGTAATGTACTCACCCTGAATTTTTAATACATAAATTCCTTCTTTGGCCATTTATAGTATCCTTTTTTAATAATTTATTGGATATTTGTTTCCAAAATTATATTTTTCTGTCCATAGTTACCTGATTTTCTTTTCATGTCTTTAATGAGTTTGTATTTTTATTAAAAATATCTATTAGAATTCCATTAACTGAAGTTCCCAGGTATACAATTTGTTTCCTCCTGCATGTATTATTTGGAGTTTGAGTTCTTTTTCAATAGCCTATTTTTATTAATTAATTAATTTATCTTAATTAGATATGTATGACAGCAGAATGCATTTGAATTCATTGTACACAATTGCAGCACAACTTTTCATTTCTCTGGTTGTACGCAATGGAGTTTCTATTGATCTACATCAATGGTTATTGCAGGTCAATAGCCTTTTAAGTGAGATGTTATGTATGGGAATGCACAGGATCATTTGAGAATGCTTGTCCCTGGGGCAGACAAGCTTTTCCCTCAGTGAAAGAGGAACTGATTTTGGAAGGGAGGAGTTCTCAGAAAGCAGTAGTGACTTTCATGCAAATGTCATTTGCACAAGCAGCATTTATTTTCAGAGGACCCATTTTTTTCCCCTCCTAGGATGCTCATCAAGGCAAACAAGCTTTCTTCTACTCCAGCTGGACTAGTGGAAATTTTTTTCTGATCTGCTGAGGCAGCCTTTCCAAGGGTCCTGGCTTCCTACCAGAACATCAATTATGCCTCCAACTTCCCAAGGAAATTGGCTTATGTGCCTCTCACTCTATTTCTCACTTTTCCCTTGATTTGGGAGCCCTTATTTTTCAAGGACTTTAGATGTGCATTTAAAAATGCTTATTAATGTTGTTCCTGTCATTTCCAGGTAGTTGTGGTGGGAAATTTTCAGATTATCTACTTTGTTATCTGGCATGAACTTAAGTACTTGAAGTTTTGTTTAATTGAGAGCATATCACTATCAATTGGCTATGTTGGGGGAATTTTTTCAGGATGTAGAGATAAAAAAAATTGTTGTCTTCTGAGTTACATAATGCTTACACATAGTTTACTATTGTGGGTTAATCCACTTAATTCTGAATGTAGAAGCAGGATGAACAAGGAAGTAGGATTACAAAATATACAATTATATCTAAATGATATAGGTATATATTTTTATTGAAATAATACAAAAATTTCTATCAGGACATATTATGTGAAGTTATATTGTCAGGGACATAAAAAAATAAAAAATATTATATGCATTTGAATAAGTATATATATGTAATTTCACATAATACTTAAGATAGCATTTTTATTTGAGAGATTAACATCAAGCCAATGACTTCATAAATGTATATATAACATGAATTAATAAAATACATAGACATAAAAATCAATGAAAAATTCTTCAGGTGAATTTGAAGTACATTTTTAATTGAAAATATTGAGAAAAATCTATAATTTTCCAATTTATAAAATTAATATAAAAATTAAGGTAAATCCATTTCCTTGAGGAAATACTCATAATGGAATGGTATATGTATAAATAAGTTTAAATATACATGGTCTCTGTTTTGTAATGTTTAATTTCACTAAAATTCCAAAAGTGAATTTCTGTGAGTCCGAGGTTTATGGATGTTTAATATTTTTATTTTGATATTATGCAGTATTTTCTAGATTTCCTAAAACAAGCATGTATTAATAAGGAAAAACACTAACTGCTATAAAATATATCTACCTACTTTTAGACAATTTAGAATACATTTTTAGAAATAATTTTGTGGCCATCACAAACTTATTTATCAAGTGTCAAAGGTAAATTAAAATTGTAAACTGATTTTCTTACTGACGGTCATTTCTATTTTATTTGTGATAAATTTGAATTCATATAAGACATTTCAGTAAAAGAATCAAATTAATTAATTCCCCAAATTAAAAAGTACATAAAGCAAAAATTATTGCTTCCTGAGAGTCTTTTATTTTAGCTTTTTATCTTTTATTCTACAATATTATTTTTCTATTGGATTTTAGATACAATGTGAATGTGAAGAAAATATTTTAACACTTACCATGATATTTAAATCACAGTGCATTTTATTTAATCAAAGAAAACCATAAATAATTTTAATGGATAATAATAATTTTATTTTAAAACAGTTAATGAAATATAGGACAATAATATTGTAATTATCTTATATTTTTATATATTCAATTTTGAATATTATACAAATTTACTTTAAATGTCACATATTATCTTGAAATTTATAGTTGCGCTTGACATATCTTGCTCTTGAAACCACATCTTATCCAATATAACTCATATAATAACTGCCTTTTAAAGACGAATCTTTTTGTAATTATATTACTTTGATCACAAAAGGAATTAAAAAGGATGCTATAATGAGAAAATAAGGGGTTCTATTTTTATCTCTATCTCTACCTCTCATCACAGTGCCTTATTCTCAATAATAACCATCGTTTTAAATCTTCTTGTACATGTAAACCAAAACAATAAATTCCATCTCCTCCAAACTGAAATTTAAGAGAAACTAACTGAACAAATTAATAACTTTCTTTCACAGGCTGCAGGTGTGAAACATCTCTGGAATATGATTGCTAACTAAATATTTCACTGTAAGAAAACGTTCTTAGCCTTGCCACTTCTTAGTTCTATTACAGATTTTATTACAATTTGTGTTTCTCAGAGGCAGGTAGTAATAATCTATTACTTATTATTATGGTTGTTATGTGTATTCTTTCACTTTGTTATTATTATTTATGGAATTATATAGAAATGTAAAAGCAATAATGTCAGGTGATCATTCATTTTTTTTCTTGAAAAACTGACACACACTTTGGGGCAGAATATAAATTTTACCCTGTCACTTAAATATTTATTTAAAACATTCAAGGCATATCTACCCATGTAGTTTTTGTGGATTTTTTAAATTTAATTTTATTATTTTGGGGGAAGTGAAGCCTCTCGAAGGGCAGCATCTGTGGAAATGGAGAACAGCCACTGCCCAGTGTACTTTCCCACCTAATACTGTGTGTAGAACTCAGAAAAATCTGACATAACAGACAGTAGATGATCAAATCTGTTAGCAAGGAAATTGTGTGTTATCTAATGGTTGTCTCAACTATAATTTTAACCAAAGCATGACCTTGAGATAAATAAGCTTTTTAGACTTTTTAAAAATCATAGGCATTCTGTTGTTTATTAAGTTGTCAGTATACTCCCTTCTTGTTATTTAACAAGAACACTTAACTGATTTTGAGTACAAAACAATTGTTTTCTAAGGTGAAATAAAGCATATAATATCTCAGAACAAATTAAATTATGAATAACTGACATAAAACTATGTAAATACATTCCTATTGGAAAATTTCTCAATATGTATTTAAGTTTGAAAGTACATAGTACATAGCAAATATAGTGGTGTAAACATAGTAGAGTAGCTTAAATAAGTAAATATTAAATAGTATTGGCATAGATTTTTCTCTTTTATAAATGTCAAAAACTATGTATTTTATTTGGTATCTATATTTGGAAATATTTATATTCAAATATTTTTTTTTGTTTTTTTTATTTGTTCTAATTATTTATATATAATAGAATGTATTTTGACATTACATAAATATGGAGTATAACTTCTCATTCTTCTGGTTGTACATGATATAGAATTACATTGGTCATATGATCATATATGCACATAGGAGAGTAAATCCAATCCACTCTACTATCTTTCCTATTTCCATTACCCCTCCCATCCTGACATTCTCCTTTGTCTAATCCAAAGTTCTTCTAATCTTTCCTAATCCCCACCCCCTTATTATGAATTAGCACCCACATATCAGAGAAATCATTCTGCCTTTGGTTTTTTGGGTTTGTCTTATTTCATTTATTCTCCACCTATGATATTCTCCAGTTCCATCCATTTACCAGCAAATGTCATAATTTCAGAATTTTTTATGGTTGAATAATATTTCATTGTGTGTGTGTGTGTGTGTGTGTGTGTGTGTGTGTATATATATATATATATATATATATATATTACATTTTCTTTTTTTTAATAGAGAGAGAAGAGAGAGAGAGGACAGAGAGAGAAAGAAGTTTTTAATATTTATTTTTAGTTTTCGGTGGACACAACATCTTTATTTTATTTTATGCACCACTGAGGATCGAACCCAGCGCCCTGTGCATGCCAGGTCAGCGCGTTACCATTTGAGCCACATCCCCAGCCCTATACCACATTTTCTTTAACCACTCATTTATTGAAGGGCACCTCATTTTCTTTCAGCTTTTGTGAACTGAGCTGCTATAAACATTGATGTGGCTGAGTTACTATAGTATGCTGATTTTCTATCCTTTGGGCATAGACCAGGAGTGGGATAACTGGGTCAAATGATGATTCTACTCCAAGTTGTCTGAGAAATTTCCACACAGCTTTCCATAGTGGTTGCAGCAATTTGCAGTCCCACCAGCAATATATGAGTTTACTGAGCCATACACTATTAGAATAGCTACTTCTTGGTAAGTTTATTCATGGCTCAAGGAACAGCCAAATGCCATCAATAAATCATGCATAATATAGATAATAGATGAATTACATACATGAAAAATATATCTCTCTCACTTTAAAACTTCCAAAATTTTTTTTAAAAAACATTATGGCTAAACTGAATTCAGGTTTGGGAATTTGAATGCTTGTTAAGGGTGTGGGCTTAGAGAGAAAATTTCTGCAGGTTGGAAGAGTCTAGGTAGAGTTAGTAACCCTCCATAGCAATGCTGGTTAGAGATTAGGGGAAGTGCACGTGTGGTCTTGTTCTCCAGGAGTCTGCTCAAGTGTCACTTTTATATATGTGTATATATATACTTACCTTGGGGCAGGGTTGTGGTTCAGTGCTAGAGCACTTGCCTAGCATGCATGAGGCAATGGGTTTGATTCCCGGCACCACATAAAAATAAATAAACAAAAATAAAAGTATTGTGGCCATCTGCAACTAAAGAAATATTTTTAGAAAAAAATACTTATCTATATTGGTACTCTTAATAAATTCATGGTGTCATATTCTGTTGGTTTCTTAGTGCATGACAATATGTTCTACTGATAAAATACATACATAAAGACTGGAAAGGCAAGAAGAACAAAACTACCATTATTCATAGGTGATATGACTTTTACATTAAAAATTAAACAACATTTGATGGGTACAGCAGATCATGGCAGTAATCCTAATGGCTCAGGAGGCTGAGGCAGGAAGATCATGAGTTCAAAGTCAGCTTCAGCAACATATAGAAGCCCTAAGCAACTTAGCGAGACACTGTCTCAGAACAAAAAAATAAAAAGGGTTGGGGATGTGCCTCAGTGGTTAAGTGTTCCTGGTTTCAATTCTGGGTACAAAAAAAAAGAAGAAGACAATTTGAAAATTTGAAATGAACTATTTGCCTAGCATGCATGAGGCAATGGGTTTAACAAGAAATTTTTGTAGATGGGCTGGTCATTTTCTCTTTGGTGGCTATAGTGGAAAATATTTCCATGCCTTTTCTAGCTTCTGGAACTCCTTGGTTTATAGAGGCATCACTTCAATCCCATGTGTATCTTCTCTAGTGTGTTTTCACATCGTCTATCCTCTGTGCATCTCTCTATCACTGTGTCTATGAGTTTTCCTTTTTATAGTGATGGCTGTTGTGCTGGATTAGAACCCACCATACTGGACTCATTTCAACTTGAATGTCTATGTAAAGATCTTATTTCTAAATAAGATCTTATTTCCAAAGGTCACATTCTGACTGGGGGTTATGAATTCAACATATTTGTGTGTGTATGTGTGTGTGTGTGTGTGTGTGTGTGTGTGAGAGAGAGAGAGAGAGAGAGAGAGAGAGAGAGTCAGTCCAAACTCTATTAACAGTGAAATAAAAAACAAGGGAAACCATAAGGATGGTGGATTTCAGGTAACTGAAGGTGACCAGGCTGTGAGATGAGGGCCAGATATGGCTGACTACAGCTCTTATCTTACCCCTTGATGGAAAAACCAGATGCTTTTTCTCAGCCTATATCTAAGCAGCTCTGAGCTACTACTGCTAGCAGACTAGCTCTTAGCAATTTTCAATAGATAGATAGATAGATAGATAGATAGATAGATAAGAAATGTTCTTAAATCACACATTGTCTTTTGAGTTATGCTAAACAATCACAGATTGATTTTGACCAGCTTTTCAATTCATTTTCACTAAAGCTTTAAAGTTGATTTTGGCATATCAAATAATTCACTTGCAGATTAAAAAAGATCTTTTTTCATCAGTTTCATTAGTTCCACTATATCTCTAACTTTAAGTAATGACTTCTTTAATTTCATGTGCATAGCTGTTGCTCATTATTGAGCAGCCAATTTCTGCAATAGGAAAAATGAAGGACACCAGCAGCTAAACCCAACTGAGCTGAACTCCAGGTGAGGCTAAGTGTATTTCAGAAACTGAAAAGCCACTAGGTATGTGGGCTGCAAAATGTTCTGTTAGAAGATAATTCTAAATCTGTAATTTCTAATGCCTTTCACGTAAAGCTGATTTTCTATTATTTTAGAAGAACACTTAGGCATATTAAAAGCTGAGAGTTGACATTAAATAAAAAATGGTCTGAAGAATTCTCAAACACAGCCCGTGTGCATTCAGAAGGGGAACAATTTGCCCAGGCAAGAATGGGAGGAGTTCACATACTAATAAAGCAATTTCTTCTTAATTACTTTTACATTAATTCTTATATTAAATTAAAAAATCTCTAAAGGTGACAAAGAGGTATGTAAATTTAATTATTAAGAAGGCATAATGTTCAAAATATAACTCTAAAGTACTAGTCTATGTTATCATTTTCTTTTAACACTATTTTCCCACCTATGGCATAATTTTTTAAAATCAATAAGGATTCAGAGAAAAAATGTAAAATTGCTTTTCAACATTTTTCACACATTACTCGGCAACACAAAACGAGATATTTTGGACTGATTTGATATTTAATGCTCCAACCCTTTATGATGCACTTATATACAAAAAGCGTGCACACAAAAATGCTTGTAAAATACAGCTTCAATAAAATCTATTTATTGTTGTGCAGCTTGGTTTCTTCTATTGACAGTGTCTTAGAGAACTTTTCATGTTAGGGCTTATGGTTCTACTTTTTGATTGTTAAAAAGCATTGATTCATGGAGGTTTGTTTAACTAGTTCCTATCATGATGGTTATTTCACTAGATTTTGGTTTCTCACTAGGGCATTCAATATTGCAATAGCTTCCTATTACTGGACCCTAATCCACCTGTTCTGCACAGTAGGACAACCAAGAGACAAGGTGTTGAGGCAAGGAAGGTGACTATTTGAAAAGCCGGCTGATTGAAAAGATGGAGAGCTCTTCATCTCACTGACAAGCAGATGCCGGAGTGGTTTATAGAGGCAGTTGATGTGTGTTCACACTGGTGGGCTCCTTCTCACAACAGGTATAGTTTCTGGGTTTGAAGCCAGATGAGTTACATCTGATTTTAATTGCCAAGTCACTTCACGTTTCTCAGTTCTACAAATCTTAAGAACGACAGTGCAGTGATTATTTTTGTCAGTGATCATTATTTCCTCAGGTTATTCCTCCTATTGATTAATTTACCTCTGTGTGGTTACTGACATATTACCCAATGGACAGATTAACAAAGTTCCGGTGAAGTTCACCAAGGAGTCCTCATGCCAAGTTCTACTGCATGAACATTCCTCTTTTATTAAGCTTACATTTATTTCTCTGGTCTTGATAAAGTGAGATTCTCAGAAAAGGCACATTTTAACACTTTGGTGGATGTTGTCAGTTGTCTCTAAAAATATACATATTTAGACCCCCATGGAGAGTCATTGAAAATGACAGTTTTTCATGTGCTTGAGAGTTCCATGTCATGAAAACAATTTTATCAACAACATGGAAGAATTTATATTTTATTTAGTTTCTGTTCTGATTTATCTAAATTTTTCTTGATGTCTGGTAAAGAGTTACATATCTCTAAATAATTCTATCAGTAAGATTGTAATTTTTAGGAAATATTCATAAACTTTGATTATTTATATAGAATTTTGTTTTGTAAATATGCAGGATTTATTTACAGATTTTGGAGATATCATTGTCTGTATATATTGAAATTAAGTTTTCCTTGTCATATGCTAGTCTTCTAAATTTACTTGAAATTTCTTTATTAATGTAAACATTTTTTTTCTGTATGTGTATTCAAATATATAAATCTTACCTTTATAACTTTTCCCATTTTTTTTGGTATTGCTTAACTGTTTTTTGATGTAATAAACATATTTCACCTCTCATTTGCCTTTTGATCCATCAGGAATTTATTTTTAATTTTAGCATAAGGTATGGTATTTATTTTCAATATAATTTCAATTGACACAGAGTTCCAAGAGATACTCAATTTTTCCTATTAGAATTTCTTGAATAGCACATATTTTCTGTGAATACTTGAAGTACTACTCTATGATAATCTTTGACAAGTCTGTTTCTGAACTTTCAGTTCTATTTTATTATGTTTTAATAACACATTCTAGTTTTATGATCTGCTTACAAAATCAGCTGTCAAATTCCATAAAACACTTTTTTTGAATTTTCACTGAATTTACATATCTATGAGGGACAATGATACTTTTACAATGTAATTTTTTAAAAAATGTTAAAAACATTTTAATGCGTTTACACTAATTGAGATTTAATATTATATTTTTAATGTTTAATAGATTACTAACTATAACATTTCTAATGATTAGACACAGAATTTAGTTATGATTTGGTGTTTTGTATACATTGCATTATTTTTTTTTAAACTTTCTCCTTGAAATTGCTAGTCTGCAATTATTTGGGTTGATTTTTAAGTAGACTGTCATTATCTCTGCAAGTAAAAACATCCTAGTCTTTTCATTAAAATATTCCTTTTTGGGAGGGGATTGGTTGAATTCTTGCCTTAATTCTTAACTTCTAATTGCTCAACACAAAGTACAAATTTTTGTGTATCTTATGGATACACTTAATCGGTTTTGGAAATTCTACAAACTGGAATTTTTGAAAATCTGCAATGACCACTAAAGTCACTTCTACACATTCTTATTTTAGCTGTTGCCAAGCTTTATGTAGTTGTCTTTCCTACTTAGAGGTAAATATTCATTGTTTCCTTTTTCTTCTTATTCTTTATCCATTTAAGACCCAGAGTGTGCCCACCTATACTGGTCTTTTGAACACCAAATTTGGTATTTATTATCAGTAAACTCTTTGTTTATTTGTATTTATAATCATTTGAAGTTAATTTCCTTTAGTTTTTTCCTTATTGTTTATTCCTGCATAGTTTGGATTTATTTATTTGTTTTTAAAATTTTGCTAGCCAGGTGTTGTTTTAGTTTCCTAGCACTATTGTAGCTAGGTACCACAAATTTGGTGCCTTGAATTTATTTATTTGTTAGAGATTTATTGCCTAACACTTCTAGAGCCTAGAAATCAAAATCAAAGTGTAAACAGTGCCACAAATCTCTCTGAAACCTGTAGAGCCATCCTTCTTTTCTTGTCCCAGCTTCAGGAGGCCTTATTGGAAATCTGTGTCATTCATTGGCATGGAAGTGCACAATGCCAATCTCTGCTTTCATTGTCATGCAGTGTCACTGGACTGTCCCTATTTTCACATGACTGTCTTCTAATGAAAACAGCAGTCATTTTGTATTAGAAACCTCTTACTTCAATATGATCTTTACGCAGTTACATCTGTTATGACCCTGTTTTCAAATATTCTGATGTACTGGGAATTAGAACTTAAACTTACCATTTTTGAGGAGACACAATTCAATCCATAACATGCATTTAGCTTTTTTTTATCATTAATTTCCCCTCATTTGTATTAGTTAATGCTATAAATTCTCATCTAAATATTGTTATAACCACATCTCGTGTTTTATATGTATCTCAGAGAAAATTATGTGCCAAAAGTGAGCTCTGTTATTAACCAGTAATTAAGAGATAAATATATTTCTCTGTTGAAAGAGACAAGAATATTTCTTGATGAAGATTATGAGAGAAAGAATGTAGAAATGAAAGGATAAGTTGCAAAGAATATTGCCAAAAGACAGAATAAAAGACCCTGAAGACTCATGCAATTACAAATTAGGATTCTTGATATTGAAATATCATAATGTAGATGCAACACGAGGAGATTAAAGGTCTCAAGAGGGTGACAGAGTTCTGTAATAGGGGAGGAGCCACCCCAATACTGCAGATCAGGCAGTCAGGTGAAGTGGAAGGATTCTGACAATTGTTAATCCTCAACCATAACACAAACCATGAACCACAATGGAAACCTACAGCAGATCCTATAAGGAGTGAAGCACTGCTTGGTGTTAAAGAAAATTGAATTTCAGGAAAGTTTCCCAAGTAAAATCTCAGGGAAAACTGAATTATTTATTTAATTTGTACAGAAGATATTGGACTGAATCTCAAACCAAACAAATTAACAAAAGCCCCATAGTTTCAGAAATAGAATGGGTGCACACTAAAATCAGAGATGAATTCTCTTACATAGTTTCTAGTTGGGTACTTAGCTATGTTGTCTTGCATAAGAATTTCTTAAATCCTTGTGCTTAAAATCTTACCCCTAAAGGGATTAAAGCAGAGTCTGAAGTGGCAGTAAAGTGCTTCCAGAGCCAGCCCTGCCTCTGCTATATCTGACAGGCACTTAAAAGAAATGTCTTAAAAGAAAAAAAGTGAGTCACCAGTTCCAACTTTTGTTCCAACTTATAAAGAGGAGGTCTTCAGGGAAGAAAAGGAAATAGGAACATAAAAATTTCTGACACAGCAGTTTGTCCATTATTCCTAATGGTTCATTTGCATATATTATAGTGAATTTTATGAAAGATGCAAGCATTGTTCAAAACACAGTAGGATTGTTTGGAAACCTTGAAAACGTTCTTTTTTGTTGTTGTTGTTGTTGTTTGTTTGTTTGTTTGTTTTTTAGTACTAGGGAATGAATGCAAGGGCCTTTTTCATCACTAAGTTCCCTCTCTACCCATTTTTATATTTTATTTTTATTTTGAGACAAGGCCTTGATAAGTTCCAAGGCTGGTTTCAAATTTGCCTCAGCCTCCTAAGTTGCTGGGTTTATCGGTGTTGATCACCATGCTAGTATCAGTTATGATTTTTAGTGGCTATTTTATGTAGCCAACAAACTTCTAAAGATGATCATCTAAACAGGATCATTATGAATAAGTTCCACAGCTTTATGTGTATAATCCTATATCTAGTTATGCAAACAGCTTTATAAATCTCAATAAATTAGTTGTTTATATAATATTAGAAAATTTAAAGCAAACAAAACATCAAATTTGAAATGACAGTGGTATTTATCATATAAACCTTAATGATGTCATAATGTTTGCATTTCAAATCTATATGTGTAATTGAAAAACTCTAGAAATCGTTTATGATAACAGTGTGCTTTAAGATTAGTAACTTGAAATTTCTCTCTACTGTTCTTTGTTAACTATTTAGTTTGAAGAAAAAAATAAACTTATTTTGAGAGAGTATAGATGTTAAGACGTTGTAGATTTGATGCTCATGAGGTAGAAATATGGCATTAATGCACTCAATCTAATGGTTCTCTGAATATTCTGATTCTGTTTGTAGAATTATAGGAAGAACAAAAGTTATTGCAATGCTTTCCTTATGTCAGGATACACTACTTTAAACTGCAGGAATCTGATTCAACAGTTAACAGTAGAGGGCTCCCAAGTGAGCAGGGGATTCATTGCCTTGGTTTATATTGCAGTGTACAGGATAGATATTAAAGTAGAAGAGATGGTGCTAAGATCTGAACCAAAATATAGTCTTATTTCTGGTATGTGATTTGCTTTTCCATAGCATATAATATGTTTTTTTCCAGAGAAAATATTCTGAGATTTACATAGTATATGCAAGTTTTTCAAATAATTGTTTTGAGAATGACATTTTCACCATATGGTCACTTGAATGATATTTCTCAATTTTGTCTCCTTCCCCTACTCTTACCAATTTAATTGTACCTTTATTTATTCTTTTCTTTCTGGAATACATCTATCTCCTACTATCTATCTATCTATCTATCTATCTATCTATCTATCTATCTATCATCTATTTATCCATGCATCCAATCATCCAACTATATCAAACACTCTCCCTTAGATCTAGTTCTTCCAGTGGCTACACCTTTGTAGCTCTCAATATAAATGACAATTCCTCAGGTGCAGCTTTTCTAGCCAGACTGATCATGTCCTAATCTAAATTGGGCTTCCTTCTGTTATTCTCTATCCTAATCAAATTTTACTTTCAGTACTTACCATTTGTATTCTTTTCCATCTTGACTACTTCACTAAATGTATCCATAAAGACTGTAAATCACTGTTTGCCTATTATATTTACTTAACACATAGTAGGCCTGCAATACATATTTGTCTAGTGAGAATAAAATGAATAAATGATCTTTTTGTATCCTTAAAATCATGAGCAAAATGAATTATTTATGAAGTATTGTGTAAAGTATTGACTAATACATAGTAATGAGTGCTTATAATTCTTTTAATTGAGAGTTTTTATTCAGGAAAAGCCTCAGAAATACAATTATTGGAGCACAGGATTTACACAGTTTGAGGGAGATGTAGTTTTTATTTAAATATACTTTTTTAAAATTGTAGACGGACACAATACCTTTATTTTGTTTATTTATTTTTATGTGGTGCTGAGGATCAAACCCAGTGCCTCACACATGCTAGCTGAGTGCCTTACCCCTGAATCAATACCCCAGCCAAGGGATAGGTAATTTTATTTAATTAGTTAATGAACTCTTTTGACACATTACATATATACATGCATGAATTTCATTTATTTAAGTGTACACAGCAATGCTTTCATATATACATATTTTTAGATAAAAATAAATTCTGAAATTGCCAGACATTATTGTATGTTAACAGAGAAGTATAGATCATGTACTATGTGATAGTTTTGGTTATTGTGATTTTTATTACTCCCAATTTTTCATTTCAAAGATGATATTTAGAAATACTGGGAAAAATAAACAGCTATAATCTCTCAGTTTTTCTTCATGCCTCAAACCACATTTCTTAGGATGAAGGACATTTTTATTGTTTGTGGGAAGTGCCACAATTATCAGTTCTCCTTCTGGGTTTGGGTTAAACAATGTAATAAATTACTTAACTAAAGCTATTTTATAAAACAATCATGGGATGAATTGTTACCTGCTTTAGATTAGTTTTCCTTGCCTCCATCGTCCTTGTATTCTGAACCACTCCTTCAAGGGATTCTGGATCCCACAGGATTTAAATTTTTAGTTCAAGGAGTTGGAGGATGTTTCAGATTGCTCACTTGATTGGCTAACTGAAACTTGGTCTCAGTGGTATTCTGTGACAGATGACTTTGAGAAATAGAAATGCCTTAGTATCACAAAAGAAGGTATCTAAGACTTAGGAGGGTTGAAGTGAATTTATTATGTTTGACTCAAATCATTTATTGCCATCACCCTCCTCCTTCAAGCTGCCAGACTCATCCCTAGAGGTCTCTCCCTTCACAAGGCACTGAGAAATGCAATGAGGTGAAAAACATCGGCATCCTTTAGTATATTTCAGTGGTTGTCCTTTGTAATCCAGTGTAGCAAGGAGGACATGATCCTTGGGGACAAGTTCCCTGATTTCAGTAAGGTATAGCAATTGAACAGGCAAAGTGAAAGAAGGTGTAAGTTGTTGACTACAGTGCTTAACAAAATAATTAGCACTTTGTGAATCTGTGAGGGTTGTTAATCATAGTACCTCTAGAACCAAAAAGATGGAACTCTCAGATCTTTCTTAGTCTTTTTAACTTAACAAACTCTATGGATGGTGAAAAAAATTGACTGTTGTACCAACCGTCCTGAAGAGTCATGAACTCTTGCCTAGTACCATATCTGAATCATTTCAGTGAAATTGGGATATAGGTACTTTTTGAGAAAGGTTCTTGGGATTATGTTGGTAGTTTATATTATAGATTTTCCTGTTATCTTCCCCTATAGACACCAATAACCTTTCATCAGAGTCAGTAGGTCTACATAAATTTGGAGGTTTATTAACACTACCTCTGATATGTGCCAGTCTCTGGGGCAGAGAACACCCTTCCTATCTTCCAGGTAGTGTGTACCTTTTGCAGTTAAAAAATGAGTTTTATCCTAATTCTATCTTATCAATGGATCAGAGACTTGTGAAACAATTCCGAATTTATTTTTCAAGTACTCAAGAACATAACTGACATCATAGCAAACAGTAAGTTGTTGGCTGGGGTGCTCAATTCTGATTTCAAGGTAAAAATATAGTGCCTTCCACAAATGAGAATAGAACATTGAATCTCTGAAACCTAGAGCATCTTCTGTCAAGGGACAAAAGTTAAGAAAAAAGCAAAAATATCCAGATCATGAATATGGGTTTGTATTCCCTCACCAAGTAAGAACCATGATCCAGTAAAGCTTAGGCTGGAGGAATAGAGAACATTAGCTCAGGAAGAATAACATTATAAATATTGATGAAGTCCTGGCAAATGTTTGTAGATAGCAGAGCAATAATAGCTACTCATGCTCTTTGCTCTGTCATGTGGATACATTATTATTATTATTTAATTAATACATTATTATTAATCACTAACTAGGTTCTTTTTTTTTCTTTTCAATTTCTCTACTATTTTATTATGAATATTTTATTGGGAACATTTTATTGTGGTTACCTCTTGAAATTTGTCAACAATTTACAAAAGGAGGAGGAGGGAGAAGGAGAGGCAGAGGAGAGGTGGGGAATGGGGAAAGGGAAGGGGGCAAGGACTGAGTTGGGACAGTAAGAGAAGAAACTTAATATTAGAGTTAAATGTCATAATTAATGAGACTTTGGATCTTCCTTTTTAGGGAGACAGTAAGCATCCCTCCATTTATCTGAAGACTAATGTGTTATTTTATGTGGAAGCATTTTCTGTTGCTCTTACAGAGGAGTTTAAATATGAGACAAAATCTGTATGTAAGCATGGAGAATCCAAAGGGATGTACTGTAGATTGTCTTGGTCACTATTTATTTTAATACTCAAAGCTGGGATCCACATGTGATTTAGGTTTCACTTGAATAAAACATTAATTCTGAATTGACTTAACATGAGAGAGAGAGAGAGAGAGAGAGAGAGAGAGAGAGACAGAGAGAGACAGAGAGAGACAGAGGGAGGGAGGGAGAGAGAGAGAGAGAAAGTATCCATTTTTCCATTTTGCTGGCCCCCACTATTGAGGTAGGTGGAATTGCTCTGATCCCCAAAACTTCTGGATTTTGCTGCTTTTTAACTGTAGTAGCCTGCAATATAGTTAATTTGGTACATCAGTTCTGCACAGAATCAGTTTCTGCACCTTTCAAACACTTTTTGAATTATTTATGCCCCCTAACAAACCTGGATTGTTTTTTTCATTTGGAAAGGTTTTCTTTTGTACCTTGGTACATACAGGCAATAATATTACATCCTCATACCAGGTTGTAGTTTGAATAAAAATAAATTTGCCAGATTCCTCTGACATCCTAAACCTTTTTACTTACTTTTTAAATAGAGATATTTACTCAGCTCTTCCTATCTTAAATGACTATTATAAAATTCAACCGAGAATGGATATAAAAATTATTATGAATTTTAAAGCCATATACAAAATATAAGGTTGATGTTGTTCTACATATAGCTAAAAGGGAATGGAACTGTGGTTGGAACTGACTCAAAAATAAATTGAGAAGTAGAAATTGTCAATGTTGAAAGGCTTCCAGGAAAATCCCGAAGCATATATAAATAAAAAATACTCAGATTGTTGAACACAATGAATCATTAAAGATAAAAAGAAACACCAATAATCAAGGTATATTATTGGAAGAAACAAAGATGAAGTAATAGACAGTAATCTTAAAGTCATACTTCCAAAGTTCAAAGCCAGCCTCAGCAACTTAGTGAGGCCCTGTGCGACTTACTGGGAATTTGTCTCAAAATAAAATATAAAAAGGACTGAGAATGTTGCTCAGTGGTTAAGCACCTCTGTGTTTAATCCCTGGTGTGTGTGTGCATGTGTGTGTGTGTGGGTATACATATACATATACATATACATATTCATCATATATTTGCATATATACATATATGTATGTATACATAACATAATATATGTAATTAACGTCCGTAATTGCAATTAAGAGATTATTAAAACAAAAAAAAGCTAGAACACAGGTAAAACATCAAAATATTATAATTGCTAAATATTAGGCACAAATTTAATGTAATAAAAAAATAATTTTGTTCAGGAAGTAAACTTTGACAAGTTCATACTACCATACCATGAACTATATTTTAACAAAACAAACAAAAGAGCAAAAAAGGTTAAAATACATAGCGTAGGTTCATAAGTTCTGAGGCAGCTTTTTTCTTATATATCTTATTGGTGACTTCATTGATCAATATCATGCACAGATATTTATATAACATTAATATATTCATGGACAGTTTTCTTCAGAAGGTTGTCATAAAGGATATCATTTCACTTCCAATGAGAAAAATGTAAGTCAAGTTTATAATTTTAATCAAAGACAAAGAAAAACAAGTTTGTAATTAAGACCAAGCAAAGATATAAACCTATAAACCTCAAAAATATTTAAAAACAATAAAATTATACAGCAAATCCTAAAAATAATGCATGGATATTTTGCATTTGTGCATGATACCTGTGAACTAAATATTTTGAAGATGTACAAATAGCAGAAATGCATAACCCTTATTTATTGTAAATTTGATTTAAATTTGATCCCAGGTTTTACAGTTAAGGATCTGCATTTAAATCAGCTTCACCAATTAAAGTTTTCAGCTGTATGGCCTTGGAAAAACCTTCCTTGATGTAGTTGACCTATGTACTTATAATCCAAGTAGTTTATTATATTTACAACTTATAACTTCTAAAATGTATTTTAAAACTTTGAATGTTCTATCTGGTTTCCTGGCCTCTATATTTTTATTGTATTATATTTCTATTCTGTATATGTCATGCTAACTTGAATCTTTGTGATTGCAGATTTTGTTTCTGAAATTTCCTCTTCTGTTGCCTGAGTTACCTCTATTTTGTATTAAATAATCCTCATCTCTTTTTATCTAAATTTCTCTCTTCACGATATTGCATTTTCCCCAAATGTCTGGTAATGATATTTAGGAATGAGATTCTAAGATGATGATTACATTTTATGGAACAGTTTTTGTTTTGAGTGTGTGGATCCGGTCCGGCAATCATTCTAAGAGGTTTGAATGTGAACTCTGGGCAAGTGGGTAGAAAATTTTGATTTGAACAAGGCCCCCTTGCTCCTAGACAGAACAATTTTCATTGTCTTTTCAGCAAATTTTTCTAGGTAACACAAATAGAGAGAGGTTTTTAACTGACTTAGATATTCTATAGATAATGGCATGTGTTTGGGGGTGATGGAGATTGAATCCAGGGCCTTACATATGATAAGCATGCCCTCTATTCTGAGCTACACCTCCAGCCTAGAGAGTTCTTTAATCAACTACCTGTAGCAGAATTTTATAAACATGGACACAACATTATCTCTCATACTATATGATCTTCTTATGATGTGGCTTTGACTCTTTCTGCTCATTAGTATATTCTATGATTCCTCCCCTTGAATGTGGATGAGTTGTATGTACAGCAGATATGAATTCTAAGGCTAGATCCTAAGAAGTTATAAAAATTATCCCTGTTTTTTCTTAGAACACTCATTCTTGGAACTTCATTACTATTCTCTGAGGAAGGCTAAGGAACTAAATAAAGAGGTCATGTGTAAATTCTCAGATACTGAGTTTAGGTTTACAGCCATTATCAACCATTAGACATGAAAATGAGCCTTTGGATAATGCCAGGTGTGGAATGCTTCTTAGTCTTTGAGTTACAAGAATCCTTAAATCACCTTTGAATTTGAAGCGTTCCCAGGGGAAGCTCCAGATATTGTAGACACACAGAATCTGTGAGCATAATAAAATTATAACTTTTTTGGTTAACATTTTCAGTATTTTAAAGAAAGTGCTAATAAATATTACTTTCTATTCATGCATGCAAACCATTTTGTTGGGTGCTTTTATCAACTTGACTCTGAACTTTGCGCCTCATTTGTGTATCAGTGAAGAAAAAGTCTCTTTAGAATAAGCCATGTGTGTTCAGTCCACTGACTGTGGCATCAGTAGATGTCATCCGCTCTGTCTTCAATAAATCCACCCCAACCTCTGTTTTCTGACTGCATCTCATTCTTTTGTCAGTGACTTATTTTGTGTCCATTCAGTAGAAACTGGAGAAGACTGAGAGTTATATGTATGTGATTTCTCTGCCATCTTGAAACTGAAGTCTAATAAAATCCAGATAACAGGTGTTTCAAAGTATTTGTTACCAGAAAAAAAAATTACTGTTCAAAAAAAAACAGCAGTTGATTGCACCTTTTCTTTTGCCTTTACATTTATGCTTTTTAATAGAGGCAATTATTCATAAAATTTTTAAAATGTTAAGGTAAAATCTGAATCATCATTAGGCAATGTGGCAATGTGGAATGATGAACAATGAGACAGAACTCCAGGAGAGTTAGGACTGCTTAGAAAATATCGTTAGTCAGATCCTGCCGGCAAACAAGTTACAATTAGGACTCAACTCCTCAGGAGGCATATTGATTCTGTAAGTCCTCTAGTGTTCCATGAAATAAATTGCTGATGGATTTAGCTTAATGATTTGCATGCTCACTTATTGAGTTAAAATTTGGAAAAAAAATCTAGATTACTGTCTGGAACATGGTAAGAGTCAATAAAAAAGTTTTTACCTTCATCAGAATTTGAAAATCAAGTGGTTTATTTGGACTTGGACCAGATTATTTCATCTTTAGCATCTTTAGTATGTTTATAGATTTTTTAAAACTAATATATACTAAATTACCATTTGTTTGGAGGCTATATTAGGGGGCATTTTCAAATAATTTCAAAATGAAATGTTCACTTTCTTAAGATTGCATCTTTTCAGGGGGCTTCAATATGAGGTTGGAGACCCTCTGTTGCAGGCATTGCACAGGAACAGATTAGATCTGATGACTTTTAAGATACCTTTAAACTCTGAAATATTTTGGTGACATGAAAATAGTGTGGAAATATTTATGATCCTGTTCTGTAATGTCTGTTTTTTTCCAATTAATTTTAAAACATTTCTTTGAAAACCAAACATAAGTTATAGTTTATTTTTCTGATCTTTGAAATTTTATTTATAAAGCATAAAATTCTTTAATGATCATAGCATTAGATTTCTAAAGAAAAGGATATCATAAATGTGATTTTCATTTTACTGTATATACTTAAATTTTGAAATTAATTGAATAAAGATGGAATTCAGTCACTTTATTCATCTCAATATATTTTGAAGAAATAAGACACATATTTCAAAACACTATATTCTCTATAACATTTAAGCCTTCCCAAGATGGTCAATTTATAAAGACAGACACATTAAGTCATGAAAAATGTATGAAAATTTCATATGGAAGACAAACATGGGTTCATAGGATGAATTATGGATATTATATCACTTAGGTAATACCTAGCTTCAGAAAAATAGAGAATAAAATAATTTCATTTCTTAATATTTGGTTTTTACATTATTTTGAATTTTACATTATTGCTGACACATATGTTAGTATTTTTGTATGCTTGATGTTGGAGCATGAGCCCAACAAGATTTTTACTTTAGTTATGTGTTCATTAATACTTTCAAGATTTCATCTTCAATAAGTATAACTGCAAGGTATACATCTTCAATTTTCATATGGTATTAAAACACAGAGTTTAGTTATATATGCAATCTGTTTCAATTATATATGGATTAATTTTCTATTTCGGCTATAACAATTACCATGAATTTAGCAGCTCAAGCAACACAATATGTGATCTTACAATTTGGTTAGTCAGAGGCCCGACATAAGTCTCAGTGAGCTAAAATGAAGGTGCAGGTAAGACTGCATTTCTTTCTGAAGGTTCCAGAAGAGAATCTGTTACTTGCTTATTTAGATTGTTGGCAGAATTCTGGTTCTTGCACTTGTAAGACTGAAGTCCCCTTAGTGAAAAGATTTACCCTAACCCTGGTTCCTAAAGGCCACACCCAGCTTTGTTCTCAGCCTCTTCCTCCATTTTTCAAGTCAACCATGGTGAATGAAATCCTCCTTTGTCAAAGCTCTTTGCCACTTCTGTCTTCATCTTCTGCTTTTAAGAGCTCATGTAACTAAATAAGGTCCATTCAAATCATCCAGGATATTCCTATCTCCAGGTGCATAGTCTTAATCATATCTGCAAAGTCCCTTTTGCTATGCGAAAATTAGTGCATGACTATCTGGCGGGGTAGGGACTGTGGTTTGGATATTACCAAACCCCAAAAGTCATACCCCCAAATCTCCTGTGTTGATGCTGGAATATTTAGAGGTGAAATTACTGTATTAGAACAGTGACCTAATCAGTGAATGATCCATATAATGGACTGAAATGGGTGGTAATTGTAGGTAGGAGGGTGTGTGGCTGGAGGAGGTGGGTTTCTGGAGGCCTGTCTTTGGGAGGTAGGACTCCTCCTTCACTATCTTTGCTTTCCTGCTGTTGTGATCTGAATAGTTTTCCTCCACCTTTCCCTTTTGCCATGATATTCTGCCTCACCATGACCCCAAATGGTGGAGTCAGCCAACCATGAAATGAACCTCTGAAACTATGAGCCAAATAAACTTTTACTCTTCCAAGTTATCTTGACCAGTATTTGGGTCACAGAAATGAAAACCTGACTAGTATAGGGGCATTATTCTGCCTACCACAATAGATCAAATAGATCCAAATAGCTGGATGAGCATAGAATTATTAATCATATCCATATCAGCCTTGAGAGAACATGTACTTTGGAGCTTTTGTTCATATTCTCAAAATATCCTTTATTATAATAATTCAAGCTGTTGGATCTCAAACCCAGGGAGTTAAATATTACTGCTTAAAGCACAGTTCTTTCATCAGACCCTTCCCTGCAAAAGAATTATTTGTGCATTTGTTTCTTTTCCACGTTAAACCTCCTTTTCCTAACTTTTGAGGCCTTAATCAAAGCATAACAATCATAATAATAATAACCAAAACAATAGCAATAATAATGGTAATCCCCCTTTTCCTGACAGTGTAATATGTGCCAGTACTGTGTATAGCCAGTACTGTGTATAGACACTAGTGTATTATCATTAAGATGTGCTGTAACCCCAGGAAAGCTACAAGACTTGTCCAAGATTTTCCAGGGAAAAAGTCAAAAGTTTAAACTGGTCCGGGCAATGTGGCACACAGCTGTAATCCTAGTGGCTCTGGAGGCTGAGGCAAGAAGATAGCAAGTTCAAAACCAGCCTCAGCAAATTAATGAGGACCTAAGCAATTTAGCAAGACCCTGTCTCGAAATATAAAAAGGGCTAAGCATATGGCTCAGTGGTTAAGTGTACCTGAGTTCACTTCCTGCTTGATACTGAAAAACCAAAGAACAAACAACAACAAAACTGGGCAGGACAGATTCCACAGTCTGTAGATTTCCACAACTTTGTATTGCTTACCAGTTGAAAATGTAATTTAGGTTAGACAATACAAGTTTGAGTAAGAAGTAAAGGAAATCAAAGATACTTTATGTAAATTATGAATGTTGGTGTAAAATTAACTCATTTTGACAAAATTTTCATATTCTCTGATTACTTAAAGGCTACTATTTTAAAGTATTTTTAAAAATTTCAACTGAAAAAAAATTTACAGAGATAATTCATATTCTTGTTTTGAAGATTATATTAAAATGGTATTTAGCTTTACCATTATAGGAAGACTTTTTATATGCAGATTTTTTATAAAAAGTGCAGAGAGTTTATCAGTGGTCAACTATATAATGATCAGCTTGACCTAAGCTATATTAACCATACCAGCATTCACGGTTGTGAGGAAATAATTCTACTCACTGATAAAGCTTATTATTAGCCAGATTATATAATTTATTTTACCCTGATTCCTATCTTCACTTCCAGGCTTCCTGTTTTAGACCTATGCCTTACCATTTATATTTGGGTGGAGAACTGCCACATAATTAATTAACTTTGATGTTCATAATGTCATGTCAAATATATTAGCTTGACTCCAGTTGCCAGTATTAAATTTGACCCCATGATATTAGGAGCCACTAGCACTTGACCCTTGCTGGGGAGTGAAAATATGATGGTTCTGTCCTCAGAAATTATTGTCTCATCCCATTATGCTCCCCTATGATTAACTGGTATGTGAATAGTAGGACACCACCTTTCACTAATGTCAATAAACTGTGTTTTCTTTTTTGTCTATGACTAGTAGAACAGATAACCCTCCATCATACTCCACAATTTCCTCCCTTCTGCCCTTTCAGTAAATCAAACTTGTAAGTTTCATTGTGAAGCAGAGGTTTTCCTGCTCATTCTGGTTGTATGCTAGTTATCTTATCCAGAGTTTTAATAACAACCATTCATAATCTGCTATCTATTTGAACTGAAGTGTTGAGCTATACAGAAGTCCATGCAAAACAAACCTACTCCTCAGATTCACTTGTCTTATTCACCATGCATGTCAAAACTCTTCAACTTCTTCCTTTAAAAGTAATTTGTCTCCCATGAATCTGTTGAATTAGTAAATCTGTGAATTATACAGAGAGCAAATTTAAGAAAGAGAATTAATAATTTGGTTATTGCTACACATTTTAATTAGAAAGGCTAATGCCTGAATTATTGAACATAACTTAGACATTTTGTTTCCTTATTAAGTTGAATAAGACTGGATGTCAGATTCAGTTTTTCTCCAGTTCAGCAATTATTGATGATTTGTTTGACTGTCTTGGTTACATTCTTAAGCTATCTAAGTTCATTCTGAAAAAGATTCAATTGCTTCTTCTGGTCAAGAGTCTTATGGTGTCCTTCAGGGCAAGCATTGTCAAAGCTATGACTTTTAAAGGAAAATGGTCAATGAATTCTTTGAAGAAAGAGAAGAATAAGAAGGAATGAAAATAAATAATGAAAGCCTGAGTAAAACAGAAAGGAAGAATCTGAAGATAGCATAAGCGGCATATACTATGATACACATTTAATAATACTAGACTATATGACAAAGAAGGAAGAGGATTGTATAGATGAGTGAGGGTAGCTTTTTTTTCCAAACACACCTGAATTTGATACCTAGTCATCCCACCTATGAACACTGGGAAACATTAAAAAAAAAGTATCAAATTAGTTTTCTCATACAGTACTTTGTCTGCATAATTTTGCTAATAATTAAATAATAAATTTAATAAAGAGTGTAGCATTTTAATCACTGAAGATACTATTATTCTCTTCTAGAGGCCTGACAACTCTAACTGTATTATACGTTGAAGATGGTGATGACAATGTTTTCAAACTGCAGTGTTAACCTAATTCAGGAGATTACAAGAACAAATACTGTCATACCTATGAAAATAATTATAAAAGATACTCAGATTATTCGTAGCTGGAATTTGAAAAGATGATATGGTAGTTTCTAGGTCTACCAGTACATACAGTATACAGGAAATTAGGAGAGACCCTTTAGTGTTACTTATCAGAAAATCCCCAAATACTGCTATCCCCCCCACATACACACACAATTAAGCAAAGAGTCAGTCTCCTTTATCTATGGGGGATACTTTCTGAGACCACTAATGGATGACTGAAACTTCAGATAGTATTCTAACATTTGTATTTTGTTTGTTTGTTTCTATGAAGTACATATATACCTATGATTAAGTTTAATCTATAAATTAGCAACAGTAATTACCAATAACTCATGATAAAATAAATCATTTTAAATATACTGTAATAAAATAGCCAGCATCACTACTCTTGCATAGGGCCATTATTAAATAAAATAAGTATTACTTGAACCTAATACTGTATCTCTGTGACCATCTGATAACAAAGAGAGTTATAGGTGGCTGATGGGTGGGTATCATACAGTGTGGACACAGTGGACAAATGGATGATTCATACCCCAGAAAAGACAGGGTGGGACGACACAGATTTCTTTATGGTACTCAGAATGGTTTGCAAATTAAATTTATGCATTCTTTATCTCTGGAATTTTCCATTTAATATTTTTGGCTTGGGTTGACTGTGGATAACCGAAATTTCAGAAAGTTAAACCACAGGTAAGGAGGAACCACTATAAAGGGAAAGGCATAAGCACACAAGGAAAACTGAATAGAATAGCAACAGAATTTTGAGAGTTGGCAAATAGATGGAAAAGAGGTATTAATAAAACAGGTGAAAGAGTACTAAGACCAGAGAGGATCTAGAAATGAAGACTTCACCAGATTCCCTGAAAATGGAGCCAAGGGCAAGGCTGAAAACAAGAAGCAGGGCTGAGAGTCCATTCAATATGCAGGTCCCTGGATTCCTTCTGCTGTGCTGCACAGCCAGGTGACTGACTGATTCAAGGGGGTAGGTGGAAGCCTGAGTTTCTGATGAGGACCCTTCACTAGCGGAAGTCTAGCAGAGCTGAGGGGAGTGCCATACTAAAAGCTGAGACTTAAGTAAATCTGTGCACTGAATATCAACCGCCTCCAAGTTCACTCTCCCTGTTCACCTGCGACTGGAAGAATGTTCTCTGATAAATCTGAGCAACCCAAGAATATAAAATAATTATGACCCAAAAAACTGACATAAGGGTTCCTCTAATAAACTAGCCAAATCAAGAAACATAAAGAAGCCAAAGAGGGAAGAAAAAAGTTAGAATTAATTCTAATTGCCAAGAGATAAGAGCAAGATTATATCCATAAAGAGTATATTAAAAAAAATAAATGCAGAGTTCTAAAAATGAGTTCCCAGAAATGATAAAGCTTCATGGATAATATATTAGCTTGCTAGAGATAGCCATACTGGGCAGATTAAACAATAGAAATTTATTTTCTTACAGTTCTGAATGACAGAAGTTCCAGAGCAAGGTGTCCACAGGGTAGATTTCCTCTGGGGCCTCTCTCTTGGGCTTATAGATGGCTGTTGTCTTTCTTGTCTTCTCCTGGTCTTCTGTTGGTAAGTCTGTACTTGTCTGTGTTCATACATCCTTTTCTTACCAGAACACCACTCATCTTGGAATAGTACCCAGTCTAAGACTCTCATTTCAACTTAATTACCTCTATAAGGGCCCCATCCCTAAAAATAGCCACACTCTGCAATATTGGGGGTGAGGAATTCAAGACATGAATTTTGGGGAGCACAATTTATCCCATAGTAGATGGTTTGCAAATTAAAAATTTCAGAAATCATCTATAAAATAAATTATGAGTTCAATAGTAAATGGAAGAGTTAAAATGTGTCAGTTGTAAAATAATGTCCCCCCAAATACATGAACTTAAAGTATTTTTTACACACTACAGTAATTTTTGATTAAAAAGAGCTTCCAGAGGCTTATCAGAATTTCTTAAGCAAATATCTACCACATGAGACATAAAACATTAAAACAATTGGGGCAAATATAAGACTGTAAAAGTGCGTGAGACAGAGACAGAGACAGAGAGAGAAGAAGGGAGAGATATCAGGTCACATACAAAGGGTAGGAAATTTGAATAGCATCTACATATTTAACAGCAACACTAGAAATTTAATGTCAAGTTGAAAATATCCCTTCAAAATTTTGAGGGATGATTTCACCCTAGATATCTACATCAAGTAGAATTACCTCCTGCCTATGAGAATAGAATAATGAGGTTTTTTGGACAAGGAAGATTTTAAAAACCTTATTTTCATGAACAATTTTCAGGAAATTATTGGAAGAGGGGTCTTCCCAAATGAAATAGTAAAACTAAAACCAGTAATAAATGGAATCCATGGCAGAAGGAGTCCAGCGCAATAGAAGTTGGAGAAAAGAAAAAAAATCTCAGGGCTACAGCTATATAGACTTGGAAATCTGTCTCCTCCTAGTTAAGAAACAATCTGAGCACTCTGAAGGGGATGGCTGCAGGAAGATAGAGTGATACTGCACCGGGCATATTTGAATATATTGAGAGAATTTACACTGATAAAATTTGAATGTGACCCATAGGTACCACAGCAAACTAAACAAATTAATTGAGACTTTTAACTCCTGCTAAAGAGAGTGTTAAAATGCAATAGAGGAAGGAAAAGGATATCACTATATCATGTGATTCAACTGTAAATACATTTTCAGTCATAATTTTTTTTTAATGTGTAGATTTCAAGGGTTGGGGGGCTACTTCCTGTTTCTCTCAGCTATTTGGATGTTGCAGTTCTTGTAAATAAGCTTAATACTAATAGAATTATCAATGTTATCTTCTGTTTGAATATGAGGTATTCAATCAACATGCACCATCCTCATATTTTTGCTTCCTTGAAATGTCTTTGGAGTTTTATTTTAAGCCTCACTTGGTATTTTAATATAGAGTTCCTCAATGGTCTGCAGTAAAGGGTACATTTATTTGTAACTTCCAAGTAATTAGAGGATCATTTTAAATTTATTTGTAATTTCCAATTAATTGGAGGATCATTTTGTTGAAATATATAATTGTATCTTGGATGTCCTGGCAACACTAAATTGCCCTTAAAGGTCTAAATGCATATTTTCAATTTATGCTCAGTTTCTATACTTCTTCTAGGCCAGTAGTGGTGTGTGCATTACATTTCAACTAGCACTGCCTTAGGGAAACTATCTGTAACCATTTATCTGATTATCCATTTATTGTTATGGCTCACCCAAACAGAGATTAGACAGTCGTACACTTGCAATTTTATCTGCCCTTAGAAAAGGGAAACAAAACCAGTCACAGTGCTTTCACTTCCAGACAAATTTTTTTGTCAACTTTTCCTCTTATGAAAAAAAGAAGTATTGAAGTAATTCTAGATCTTTTTGTCCATTTATTATGCATTATTTGCATTTCAAACTGACTATTTTGATTTTTCAAATTGTATATTTCTGGGATTACTTTCATTGCTCTTGAAATAAAAATTTCAGAATAAATATCTAAGTTCATTTAATGATGTTTTGTTAGATTTTAACCAGTAGTTACACGGATTTGTTCAGTTTAGAATCATTCACTTTCCAAGAAACTTTTGTATTCCCTTTTGTTATCTGACTTTCCCAGTTATCACAGAGTGAATCTGCAACTTTATTCCTTCTCATCTACCATGTCTTACTTGTTTCTTCATTTATTTTTTCTAATTAAGTATAGTTTTTCAATATCACTGATTTGATTTCTTCTGTAGAAGTAAAACTTGGCTTTCAAACTTCATGTGTTTTATATACTGAAAAAGATTGCAGATAACTCACTCCTGATTGCTTTTCTATATCATCTTCAGAGTCTTAGGTCATCTAATAGATTTCTGTTGATTGAGCTGATCAGTTTAAGTCTTGATTCTATGATAGGTAATTTTAAATTCACTAGATATTCTTTTCTCCTCAAATTTGCTAACAAAATCACTGTGTAGTTTTAGGATACACACAAAATTTTACCTAAAGCAGTTCATGGGTTATAGTCCCTTTCCTTTGTATAATCCTTTACCTTTTACATCATTTTATGTATCTTCCTGGTATAATCTGAGTTCAAGTTGATAAAGTATTCTTCAAGAAAGTGCTGTGGAAATTGAATCAATAAATAAGTGTGCATTCAGCAACATTTTTCTCTCAGGCTTTATGTGCATTTATTATTATTCATAATTTAACATTTATTGAGCACTAAGAATTATGCTCTCTTTGGAACAGAGAAGTAGATACTATCTCTGCCCAGCAGACTTATATGCTCCTGGAAATTTTAATTTTTAAAAAGTCTCAAAGTTAGCCCTGGCAGATAAATCATGGCCAAAAATGGACTATAAAGTTTGAACTAACTTTGTATTAAAGTTTATTTTCACCCATAAAGCCTTGACAAATGTCTATATAGAGAACAGAATCTTGCTTAAAGCATGATTGACATGCCAGAGTATTAACTCAATGATATGACTTTGATATCTGCAGTATAATATTATAGGCTTGAACTCTAAGTGAATTCAGTTAAAACTGGATTGTACAGAAAAGCTATCTGACCCAGATACAAAGTCATTTGTATTTCAAAGCATTCCAGATAATCTTGTCTCTTTCAGTTTTAGCCTAGGGGCTTTTGGTATCCATTTTAGTTGAGAAATTTGGTATTTTATTCAGAAAATCCAGATGCTAGAGGTAATTCTATAATCTGCATGTCCTCTCTTGGCTTTCATAAAGAGTTAGATATAGCTCAAATGAAGATTATAACTAGCCAGAGCTATAAGGAATGCTTATTATGTCCAAGCAAGCTCTATTTGCTATGTTGTGTTTTTACCATAGTCCATCTTGGAATTACATTCTCGATTCTAACCAAATAAAATTGAATTTTGTGGATGAGGACCCAGGAAGATAACTATCAATGTCTTAATTTTTTTCTGATAGTCTATCTTCTATAGAAGCTGATGAATTGATTTGCTATTTGCAGCACTGGAAACAGAAACCACTTCAAAAAAAAAAAAAAAGCAAAAAGTAGATCCTAAATTCTGGAGCTTTGACGAAGTATAATTGACTCAAAAATTTAATTGGTTTTCTATAAATTACATATTTACAGAGAGAAAATGATTGGCTTTTGGTTTCCTAAAATGTAAACTTTTCCTAATATTCTAGGAATTGATATGTCTGACTCAGTTCCTCAAGTACAGTCCTTTGGAAGAGCTCACTGACTACTAGTGAACTAGCAAGTACTTAACTAACAATCATTCTGGTGATTCAGTCTTATAACTTGTAGTGTAAATGGTAAGTCTTTAGCCAGAAGTAAAGGTATTGTGTTGAATGTCCTCACCCTGAAATGATTCCAATAGGCTTATGGATAAGAAAAGTTATTATCTCCAAGAAGCCTACAGATAAGGAAGACTCCAGGTATAGTGGATCATGACTTGGTTGTCTCCTGATCGTGGTGATTCTCTTAGTTTTGCTTACCTCAATGTTCAGCATTATTTCTTTTTTTCAATTG
Source organism: Marmota marmota marmota (assembly GCF_001458135.2). Lineage (NCBI taxonomy): Eukaryota > Metazoa > Chordata > Mammalia > Rodentia > Sciuridae > Marmota > Marmota marmota. The sequence continues at coordinate 5,618,653 of NW_026000211.1, read as the reverse complement.
TAATGGTTCTAGACATTACATTTAGAAATGCCAAAGTCCTGAAAATAATAGGGGCCAACTACTAATTGTGGCTCTTATATAGAGACAAGAAATGTTTCTGAAGAGCTGTTCAGCAGCAAACTTTCCTTACTCCCTGTTAGCCAGGACAGAGTCACTTGAGTTCCTCAACAGTTCACTGTAAAGGGAAGCCAGATTTCATTTGGTATAGATTGGATGTTGAAATGGAATCTCTATAACCGAAATAGGATATTATTAGTGTAAGATAAAAGCACATGTAAAAAATGCAGTTGGCCTTTCACATCCATGGGTTCCCAAATCCAACCATGAATTAAAAATATTTTAAAAAATTGTCTCTGTACTAGACATGGCCAAACTTATTTTCCTTGTTGCTATTCCCTAAACAATCGAGTATAGCCACTGTTTACATAGTATTTACATTGTACTACATATTAAGAGGTATCTAGAGATGTGGAAGGAGTGCATAGATTATATGGATATGCCATGCATTTTATAAAAATAAATGAGTATCCATAAATTTTGATATCTGTTGGATGTACTGAAATAAATTCCTTGTGGATAGTAAGGGATGACTGTGTGTTAAATAGAGTTTTTCTGAAGTGATGCACTAATAATATCCTTGTCATTTTAGAAATAATCTGTTATATTTCCTTAATGGTCATCTTACTTTTATGTTTTGAGTCTTATAAAACAAATTTATTTTGATTTCCAATTGCCCTCCATTTTTTGCTACATAATGTCTCTTTGTGGTTCATACATTTCTGATTTATATTCCTACTTAAAATTTCTTCTATAAACATAGATATTGATAATTCATTTTTTCTTTAACTTTGAAACATAAAGTTTGCTTTTGAACTTCCAATATTAAAAAAGCTTCTTACTCTACTTAATGAATTAAATGAAGCTGGTTTTATCAAATTCCTTAGACTACCTTGTGTATTTTTATTATGATTTAATAAACACAGTTTTTATGATGTAATTATGAAAATTCACATAATTTGTAACAATTTTTTTTTAAATTTCTCAGAGCTCATTCTTCTTGAGGACCACTAGCACTGCAAAAGTAAAGTTGTTTAATATAATAACTAATTTTTTTTATTGGTTGTTCAAAACATTACAAAGCTCATGACATATCATCTTCCATACATTTGATTCAAGTGGGTTATGAACTCCCATTTTTTACCCCAAATACAAGTTTCAGAATCACATCGGTTACACATCCACATTTTTACATAATACCATATTAATGACTGTTGTATTCTGCTACCTTTCCTATCCCCTACTATCCCCCCTCCCCTTCCCTCTCATCTTCCCTCTCTACCCCATCTGCTGTTGTTTAATTCTCTCCCTTGTTTCTTTTTCCCCTTTCCCCTCACAAACTCTTATATGTAATTTTGTGTAACAATGAGGGTCTCCTTCCATTTCCATAGTTTCCCTTCTCTCTCCCTTTCTCTTCCCCCACTCGTCTCTGTTTAATGAATAACTAAAATTTGAACAAATTCAAGACCCAGTAACTTTCTTGCAACTAGCAAATTAAGGTCAGACCATAAAATTTGGTGTTGTCTAAAGTTATAGAATAAACGAGAGAGAGATTTTTGATAGTGCTATGCAAATTGTAATGCACTACGCAGTTTGATACTGGCTATAATGAGAGAGGTACAGACATTGAGAACATGTATTTGGTTAACTCCATTTTTCAGGGTATAGACCAATATGTATAGTATAGTTCACCCTAGGCTACTTGGAGTGAGTCGCATACTCTAAAACTGTATAATGTCTTCAAGCTATTTTATCAACTATAAGCCAGAAGTATAACAAATCCAGAATCCATTTATTCCAATAAAAGATAATTGAAACATAACTATAATTTTATAGAATAAACCATATGAGCTGGCCATTGATGAAGGTCTGAAAAAATAAGTTTTGGATTACAGAATTTGCTTCATTTTAGATAAATATTAAAGATGAATATTGTGAGCCAGTTGAAATTGCTTTAAAATCTTTTTTACTGCTTTCTGTGTATCTTAGAGAGACGGTTTCTTATTCCCTGAGTATCATTAAGAGAGTTTAGATATATATGATATCCTCCTCTACAAGTAATGGTGTCTATATGATCAAATTAGATAAGTTAACAAGGAAAAGACAAATTCATGTTACATAATAGTATTACTAATAGAGATAATGTTTATTCAAAATGCCAAGTCTTTGTATGAGGAGTATATGTAATTTATTGTACAAGTAAGATTCTGGAACAAAATAAAATCACAACATGTATAAATTTTTTGATTTTTTTCTTATTCCTGTTTTAAATGGCTGCCTTAATTTCATTGCTCTAATTATTCATTTTAAGATTTTAATAAAATATCGGTGTGTGATAAACAAGGGAGAAAAACCAATCCTTTATTATAAATATTTTGAGAAGCATTGCTCTAAAGAATAGGGCTATATCTGTTCAAATCTTATATGGGATTAATGAGGAATGAAGCTACAAATTCCTATAAAATAAAATTTAGCTTTAAAATGAAACAAGAATGAGTTGTATAATTTGTATCTGAAAAAAATCTGTAAAAAAAATTACTCCCCTTCTGAAGATACTAATCATATCTCTCTGTACTCCCTAAGCTTCTTCTTATAAGCCTTGTGGGTATAAGGAAGGAGAGCAGGAGAATCTTACTGTATTTAACATAGAGTTTCAATGGATTTGTGGATAAATTTGGAGGCATGGCAACAGAGAAGAGGTTATGAAGAAGAGAAGCAAGACTAAAGTCAAGTGGGTAGGGGGAAGATAGGCAAAGAGGGGTGCTGGGGGGAAAATTAACTTCCCTTTGCCCTGTTGAGAAGGTGTTGGTCTCCTATTATATGCCTTGGGAAGAAGGTAGGTTATTCAAATAGTAATCGCTTCTTAGTCTGATTTTCCTGAAGCAGTTAAGTTCCAGAAAGTACAGAGAAGAATGGAGAGAGGTCATGTGGGAAGAGAATGTTGGTAGCTTTCATGGGTGAGGATATGCGACAAGTCTTAAGGAGCTTGTTGCCTGAGCTTTGAAGGCCATGCACAAGACCTTTTAATATGAGTGGTCTGGATAAAAAGAAGCCCCATATTCCCAAGTATTTTATTTTTTGAGACTATTGTGAATAGGATGGTTTTCCTAATTTCTCTAGCTGAGTCTGTCTGGGTGGGGTAAATTGTTTCATATTCTAGGGTGATAAAAATACACTCCCCTAATTTACTCTTTGGTAAAAGTAATATAAAATATTTAAGAAGAATTCCCTCCATACAAAACAGGTGAAAATTGCTTTATAAAAATTATTTTATGTAATCAACATAAAAATCTTGTGAGTTGTGATTTATCATGTCCATTTCACTGATAAAGAAATGGGAGCATGAAAATCTGTGGCTACTAAATGCTCTTACCGTATTAAATATGTGAACAATTTAACACATATGAATTCTACACATTTTAATGCAATGACTTTTACACATTTTTAGTCTTTTTTTCTGTTAATAATAAAATATATGAGACTGAGTAATTTTAAGGAAAGAGGTTTCGCTGGATGTGGTGACACATTCCTGTAATCCCAGTGATCTGCGAGGCTGAGGCAGAAGGATTGCAAGTTTGAAGCCAGCCTCTGCAATAGTAAGATCTTATCTCAAAATAGAAACAAATAAACAAAAATATAAAAAAGGGTTGTGGATATACCTCAGTGGTAAAGCATCCTGGGGCTCAATCTACAGTACTGGGATTAAACAACAAAAACAAAAAGTTCTGAAGTTCAAGGGTATGGCACACACATCATCTCAGCTCTGATGAAGACCTCAAGATGAATGGCATCATAATGGAAGGTGCATGTGTGGGAGGAAAGAGATCATGTCACCAGATAGGAAGCTGGAGTGTGATTCAGGGATCTGGATCAGTCCTTTTAAAAAAGGTGTGTTCATAAGAAGTGACTCAAAGTCCAACAAGAACCAACTTAGTTCCTCCCAAGGGTGGAACTCACTGACCTCCCACTGGGCTCTACCTTTTAAAGGTCCCACCACCTTTATACCACCACATGTAGAAATAAGTCTCCAACACATGGACCTCTGAGGGACAGCCACATCAAAACCCTAACACTGAAATTCCATTAACCACTATGCAACTTCTTTTGTAATTATATTTAATTGTATGCTTTAAATTAAGAGTGGTTTTTCCATATTTCAGATACCAAAAAAAAAAAAAAATGGCAAGTAGGAAAGGGATACTACATTCTGAACACATTTTGAAAATACTTGACCAATTTAACAAATATGAGTTATATATATTTACATAAAAGGGTAAAGATATAGGGCATGCTATTGTTTGGATACATTTGATTGTTTTTGCCAAGCTCGGTTCTCAGAAGTGGAACCTTTAAGAGTTAGACCTTGGTACAAGATAATTAGGTAACTAGGGAGAAATGGAATTTATACTTTTCCTGTAGAGTGAATGAATTTCTGAGAGAGTTGTCATAAAAGACAAGTCCCTGTCTGTTCACTCTGGCTTTCTGTCTCACAATGTGATCTCTCTTGTATGTGCCTCTAACAATGTGATTTTTATCTATCAATAGGTTATCAGCAGAGCTGATCAGAAATTAGCACCATGCTCTTGACCTCCAGAACTGTGAGCTAAATAAACCTCTTTTCTTTACATAATGTCCACTTTCAGGAATTTTGCTAGAGCAGCAGAAAATGCACTAATTCAGGACAAATGCAGGCCTCCAAAAAACTTGAGACATAGTAGAATGACTCTTTCAAAATGTTATCATTAGCTTAATGCCACCTCTCCAAGAAATGTCTTTTGAATTGATTCATTCCCTTAGGAGAAGAAAATAGAAGAAAAGAAATACATTTCTTGAGCAGTGACTATTTATATAGGTGATTATATGCAAACATATAGTTAATTAGGGACTCTATTGAACTTCCAATATTAGAACCAGACGGATATTCTCATTATCTGCCCTTGGCAGATATGACCAATAGATCAGGACCCTCTTTCTTCCTGAGTTCAGACTGGATATCAAAATTCAAAATTTTCTAGGCATGGTGGTGCATGCCTATAATCCCAGCAGCCCAGGAAGCTGAGGAAGGAGGATCATGAGTTCAAAGCCAGCCTCAGCAACACCAAGGCACTAAGCAACTTGGTGAGACCCTGTCTCTAAATAAAATACAAAATAGGGCTGGGGATGTGGCTCAGTGATTGAGTGCCTCTGAGTTCAATTCCTGGTACTCCCCGCTGCCTTAAAAGTCCAAAGTTTGACACACTAAATGCCATAATTTATTAATGAGATATACTTGATACAAGAAATAAGCCTTACTTGCTGTCCATTTGTTAGGGAAATCCAAAATAAAACTTCTTTCTCAGCTGTATACTTTAAGTGTTAATATAGAATTGGCAATATTATCAAAATTTTTGAGAAGAATGGTCTGTAATAGATACGGTGTCAGTTGCCTTAAATGTTTGTTATAAAAGCTGCTTCCACTACAGGAAATCTTAACCATAATTTCCATAATAACTTCCTCAGACATTGATCCTGTTTCAATTAAAATTTGACAGTCATTTTGGTTTAGCTTTTGAACTCTGATATGAATAATACCTCAAGTGGAGCAAAGAGGAAAAAAATTAGCTTTTGTTAAACATGTTTGTGATAAATAATGCTGAATGCTGACTCCCCTCACCTGCAAAAAGAAAAAAAAAAAAAGAATAATAAGAAGAAACAAACACTGAAAAACAAATTTCTTATCATGTTTTTGCTGCACTGGAAAATTGCAAACCCCTCAAATCATTGATATAGAAATTTCCACATTTTTGATTATTTGCCTTTCTGCCTTTTCTGCTTCAGTCCCTTAACTGCTAGTAAATGTTTATGTCTTATGAAAAACAATATGGATTATGTAACCGAGTCTCAAATCCTCACATGGAATGTATTACCTTACCAATTTTATAAGGCACTCCTAAGTTGCTGAGAAGAAAAAAAAATTGTATTTGGATGAGGGTAAAATATAATATTGAATGAATATTTATATCTCCGGCTTTTAATATATTGACTAGAGAACATGTACCACACATTTTTTTAAAGCCAAACCCTTTAGCAATGGTTTTATCAAGAAGCAAAAATCTATCGTGCTTGTCATGCTCCTCTGAAGGCTAATAACTGGCTTTATTGGAAACACTGTGGCACATTTATGTCCCTACTGCAGAAGTGTGGTCACTGAAATGTGGCCGGGGGAATCACAAAGGAGCACCCTCAGACACAGCAAGCTACCAGCTTCGCCTTTCAATTACTTAGTCTGTAGATGATTTGAGTTCTGTTTCTCTTTCCCTAAGTTTTTATATGAATACCATGTCTCTCGGAGGGAAGGGACAATATCAGATTCTTTTTATATAGGCTAGTCCAGTGCAGGGTTTGATAAAGGAGTAGTTTACAAATATAGTGCAAATGAGATTTCTGATTATTTGTGGACTTCAATCAGTCAGTCTCCCTGTCCTCAGTCACAGGAGATGGCTGTGTACAGCTTATAGTGTTCAGAGTGGTACTGTATTCACTTTTTAAGTAAAACTTACAATGAACAAAGACAAAGAAAGACATCTTTCATGCCTATGTAATTTGGATTTCTATGGGTAGTCCTTTATAAAATGTGTGCAATAATTTAGAAAACAGAAAATGTAGGTCATTCTTTATCTGAGATGGAACGAGATTCAAAACCCTTTCTTCCAATTCAAAAGGTGCAGAACACACACTGTTTACCTTGGGGCCATTTATACTCTTAATTAAAATCAGTTTTCCTATAAAACCTTCACCACAATTTGCCTCAGAATTGTACTAAATTAATCATCATTTTAGAAAACATTTCAATAGTAGCTTTTTGATCAAATGCTTATCTTAATGCACATACTTTGAGTCTATATAATTTATATTTTAGTATAATCTTCTGAAGACTATTTTTGATCAATTTCAGCTATATTATTGTTCTTAGCTAATTCTTATTATCATCAAAATTCAGTCCAATAAAAGCAGCTTAATCAGAAATTGGAAATAAGCTTCAAACAAATTTACTACAATCAGTTCTTTTCTGCTGACTGCTATAGAAGCAGTATTGTCAAGCACAGAACAAATGAACTGTATGTATGAGTAACTTTGATATGATTTAGAGTAGAAGTTTTAAAACTAGCAGATAAAAGTTAAAGTAAAAGTCATGATGACTTCATATTAGGGGGAACAATTTGGGCTAAATTTGATGATCAGTAAGTCTAGCCTTCTTAATTTTTTCTTCCCACTATTGCAATTATTTGGGAAACCTACATCATTAATTAAAAAAATGAAAACTGAACACTTATTTGTGCTAGGCCCTAGTGATCAAAAGGGTAAAAATCTGTACCTTCATGAAGCATTACTATAAAATAGTAGGACAAAGAGTAAATAGACTATATAACGCATTAATGACTAATGGTAAGAGGTGAAATAAAGTCGCTATTTAGCATATATTTTATTTTATTTTTTTAATAAAAATGATAGTGTTTGTAGGAGGACATGAGTTGTACTTTTTCAAAATATGACCTTACTTGAGAAGATTACTTCCAATGTAAGAATAGGAAAAGGGAGGAACTATAGAATGAAATTGATCAAATTATGCTATGTACATATATGAACGCACCCCAGTGAATTTCACCTTTGTGTATATCTATAAGGCACCAATTTAAATATAAATAAAGAAGACAGTGTAGTAGACGAAGGGCAATAGAAGGAGAGAGGAGAGAAGAGAAAGAAGAAGTATTGGGGATTGGAGAAAATTATATTCCATGCATACATGATTATGTCAAAATGAACCCCAATATTATATATAACTATATTGCACTAACAAAAATATTTAAAAATTAATGCTTTTTACCAATACTTCTTACCATTATTGTTTTGATACCATGTCATCTGCACATATAGTATATTGTATTTCTGGTGATATTCTTCCCGGGAAAAAGAAATTTCAATTGTAGAGGAACTATTGAAAAGAATAAGCCCCCAACAATTCTCCACTCCAGTCAGAAAGGTATACCATCTTTCTACTCCTGGAAGTGTGAGACAAGGAACTGTCTAAGCCTCTTTACCCTTGGTTGTTTCCACTGCTAAGAACAAGTTCCGCCAGATATTCCTTGTTTATTAAAATATGGGTTATATCCCAGCAGTTGATAAGATGTGTTGGCATATTAGCTAGTGAAGTAGGAAATCATCATTTAGAATGAGTTCTAACTCAGCATTCTGAAAATGAAGATAAACCTCAATAATTTGTAAATGATATTTTAAGTCATTTAATATCCAATTAGGACTTCACAAAATTCCATTAAACTTAAGGATAAATATTAAAATATTCATGAGATTTCTTTCTTAATAATAAAGAAATAGGATACTGCTTTGGGAAGCACATTCTTCCTATTAAAATAATAACATAGGAAGCCAAATGATGACAAGCTAACATTTTATCAGTAAATACATTGTTAAAGATCTGAAGAAACTAGTACTAAACCAAATCACACAGTGCACAATGTTTACTACACAGAAGAACAAACTTCAGTTTTGATAACAAGCTTAAACTAATAGAATTTGGTAGATTATATTCCAATCATGAAATACACTAAAAATTACTTTTTAACCCTATACTCTAAAGTAAAGTTATTTTGAGGAAAATTTGATCTCAAGAGTAATTAAAATAAAACCCAAACAATGTTGAAGGCAAAAATCTTCATCATAATAGCTGTTTTGAGTGGAATTTGTGGTAATAGAAATAGTCACAAGTGAATTTCAATCACTGTATCAATCATAAGCAAAATTTGAAACAAAGTAGTAGAAGTCAGACAAAGTAGTAGAAGTCAGTGCTATGGGTAATTTTTTTAAAAAGCATTTCTTTGAACTGTAGTAGGATATTTCATAGTAATTTTAACTTAAGTGGGAATGACTCACACTAAGCTTCATTGTGTTTTCCTAGTGAAGTACTTAAATAGATTTTCATGGCTAGTAAATAAAATGTAATGTACTTTTTTATATATTGATTTTGTACCCAGAAACTTGATATTATAAAAATTTATTGGGAGGTATTTCTTTGTATTTTTACCATAATCACTACATGAAGATAATGAAACCTGCATTCCTTCCTTGTCAGTAGTGATAAACCTGTGATTATTTTTCTTACATTACTGAGGTGGCTAGAACAGTTAGTACAATGCCAAATAAAATTGGTTAACATTGTTCCTGATGTGAGAGTGAATGCTCTCTTCTTTACTAAGTATTCTGTTGGCTTCAGATTTATCAGTTTATAGAAGTTTAGTTCTTTTTTTCTGTTAAGAAATTTTTTTCATGATTGGCTGCTTTTCTTTTTGAGATAATTAGCAGGTCTTCTCTTACTAATGTGGCAAGCTTCATTCTTTCTAACATCAAAAACCAATGTCTTGTTTCAAGGTTACATTTATTAATGTTTTGTGCATCACTAGGTCTATTGCTAATATTTGGCTTAAGATGTTTACATCTCTATTTGTGTGAGAGAGATTGACTTGCCATTTTTATTTTTAAACATTCTTTTCCATATGTGGATATCAAAGTATACAAGTCTTGTAAAATAACTTGGGAGGATATTTCTCTCCTTGTATACTTTGGACAGTTTATTTAAAATTATCTAATTAATTAAACAATCATATATATAAACTGATAAGGGATCTTGAGGAGACTGAAAGATTATGGCAGAAAATGAGAGTCTATAAAACCCAACCCAAACTCAAAGGGCATCTTCAGTTCTCCAATAAACTCATCTGAATGGACTTAATAACAGCAGGAGGGGATGAAAGATGAATAGATAAACAACCCAATGCCACCCTGGTACAGTTATGAAAGCCACTGCCAAAGGATGACAGTTTTCAGTTATTTCCTCTCAATAAGAAAAAAAAAGAAAGGAGACGAGAATGGAGTTAACTCCAAAAGGAGACAAAGACAAGTTCTTCCTATTAATTAGGATGTAATGAAAGCAGATCCCACAAATTCCTGTGAGTAGTCCTTGAGCTCTTGATTGTGGGATTATTAGGAAAGAGATCAAGGTTCAGGGGTCTGAGCCAAGTTTCTGGGCGAAAGACCATGCATAGAATTGACAATACATTGGCAATATCAAAAAATATTCAGAGAGTAACAGCATCAGTTTTAATTCCCTCCTTGGACATGGGAGCTGAATGTACATCCTGACAGGTTCTCAGGCATGTTCATGGATATTGATGGATATAGGTGAAAAATAGCGAGAGTCTTAGCTATAATATTGATGCTGCAGCTTGAGCACCTGCCACCCACTCCCTACCTGGTTTTCATATCTCCCATCTCTAAATGCATTGTAGGTGCTGATATCTGATGGGGTGAGTGCCTACAAATTACCATAGGGGAGGTTTTCTGGGGGATTAGGCATTCATCAATTAATCAGCCAATATTGAGAGGGCATGCTAAACATCCCCCCGTTGTTTTGCCTGCACCCTGACAAATCATTTACTGCAAACAATATCAGCTCCCCAGTGGTCATGAACAGATAATGGAGATCATACATGAATAGACTAAAGTAAACATAATTCACTCAACCAAGTCAGTTTTAATTCCCTTGTGTGGCCATTAAGTAAGCAAGATCGAACTTGGCACTTGACAATGGATTCTAGGGAATTAAATAATATGATCCTTCCATTTTTATGCAGCTATCACCAACATAGTCACTATCATGGAGGAGCTTAATACTCACTTGGGAGCATATCATTATGTACTTGACCTTGCTAATGCCTTCTTTATCATAAATATAGCCCCTGAAGGTCAGGATCCATTTGCCTTCATATGGAAAGTCTGACAATGGGTGCTTATGGTTCTACATCAAGGATATCTCCACAGCCCCACCATGTGTCATGGTATGGTAATGAACCTGACCCTTGTTTCCCCTTGTAAAAATGTTTACATAATAGTCACATCTGATTCTCTTTTGGTACTCACCCAGGCTACCTCCATGCTTTTGACTTATTTATAGGGGAGAGGATGGGCCATGAACTCTGACAAAGTGCAGGGCTCTGGCTTATTGGTGAAACTCTTGGCTGTTGGCTGATTGAGTAAGACAAAGTTTATATCTGAGGTTATAGTATATAAAATTCATTTATTTACATTTTCTAACACAGTAAAGGAAATAAAGCAATGTGTGCGGCTACTGGGCTATTGGAGGCTCTCATCCCTCACATAGCTCAGTTGTTACAACCTCTGTATAATTTGTATAGGAGAGTTACAGTGTGAGACGGAACTGACCAGCATACTTATGGATTCAATCAGGCCAAACTAACAATAAAGCAAAGACACACATTGGGATACTAGACACATAAAAACCTGTTTAGCTTACCATTGCTATCATTCTAGATGACCTTGGATGGGGATTTTGGCAGTGAATTAAGGGATATAAGGTCCTCATTGGATTTTAGTCAGAGTTATTGAAGGAAGGTGTAAGAATGCTATAGCTTGTTGGAAAAATAACTAGTTGAAACGTATATTTCCCTTCTTGCCAGAAAGCCTATCATCAGAGAAGGACCAGTCAAGGTCACGAATTGTCAAAGATAAGAGGGTTGGAAGAAACTCCCATAGAGGAGATTGCCACTTGGTTACCGTGTAGATTAAAGTATGCAGACTGTGTGGGCACTTCTGACATCCTGAGGACTTCCATAAAGGTGTCTGCATACCAGAACTGTCTTGCCTGCTCTCAGTGCTACCTAGAACAACTGGATGCCACTGGGAGTTATATCAAATGAGGTGCTATCCCCATTCAGCAAAGGCAAAATAGACTACATTGGTTTTCTTCCATTTCAGAAGGAGCCAAATATACACTGATTTGTGCAAACACAGTTAGAGACTTGATAAAAGACTTATCCAGAAAAGAACCAATCAAAAGCCACTGAGTTGACTGAGTGCCACATATGGCACACCACAGGTAATTGAGAGTGACCAAGGAACACATTTCATAGGCCATGACATATAACAGTGGTCTCAAAACCCAGACATATTTCAGATTTTCCACCTGCCACACAATCCAGCAGTTGATGAATTAATTAAAAGAATGAACAAACTGCTAAAACAAGCCTTAACGACTGAAAATAACTCTATGCAGTGGTGGATTATTCATCTGTCAAAGGCACTGAGGACATTAAATTTAAAAATACAGATACCAGTGGCCTGCGACTGTTTCTATGTCATCCAACTCATGGCTGTCAGCACTAAGATAACAGATAAAGGACGTGTCCACTAAACATTTTCTTAGTCCATCATGGGGACACACATAAAAACTTATCATTGTTGGTTCCTTAAGTCATTATGTCAGAGACAAGAAGCATTAACTGGCCATGGACTGAACAACTAAGTCCCCAGTGGTTTTCCTTACTGACCCTTTGTGGGGAGGGATAATGTCTAAATTTATAAGAAAAGCCCACTGTGTTGGGAACCTCGCCCTCATAAGCACAGGTGATGTTATAATGTCATCACCCAAATAATGTTATATTGGTTTATGGCTGTTATATAATTCCAGAATTGTCTTATTCTTTCTATAACTGTGAAGTGCACACAGATACATTGGTATGGTACACTTGCCCAGACAAGTCTACTGTGCAGCTCACTCTACTAACACAGGATCATATATACTGTGTCATGGGACTGATTTGCCGTTATTATTGTCTAGTAATCATTTGTCATGTTTTCCATAGGTTGGCAATAATAATCTATTCCTGGACTGAGTAATGGAAGTTGCACATTATACCAATCGGACTGTCTATTGGATCTACCTCAACTTCCTGTGACTGTGGCACAGGGACTTTCATGTGTAGTCCAACCTTCAAATAAGACCAAATGGACTTGGATAAAATAGAACTGGACTAACACACACTATATCTCATGTTCTAACCCAAGTGTGTAAACAAATTAATGCTATCTTAATTATCAAATAATGCTTGTTGATAGGTTTTTGCTCTTTGAACTGCTTTTGTAAGATATGACTAGTTGCCTATAAAGCCCTGATCTGAAGGCTTCACAGAAGGCATAGGATCATATAAAATTTGGGGGGACACTAAGGGACTTCCAAGGCACTAAAGGGGTGCATGTTGGAGTAAATGCTAGTCACTACCTAAGAAAGCTTGTTTTTCCAGGCAGTAAGATAAGAAGTGCCGCAGTCCGGCTGCAGCAAAATAACTGGGGGGGTGACGAATAACTTGTGTACGTTGATACAGCAAGAGTGGAAGCCGTTTATTGCAGGACAGGAGCAGTATTTATACATTCCACACAGCTTATCTAATTAGCATAAACTAGATACATCAGTCAACCAATAAGGAATCTCCACACTTAATGGCTTGCTTTTGTTACTTTTCAAACCACTCCCTCTGGCATTTTGCCAGGCACCATCCAGACTTGTTTATGAACTCTAACATTCCCCTGGCAAAATGCCAGGTGTTATTTTGACTTGTTTACAGACTCTAACAAGAAGGACTTTAAAGGATAATAAAGAAAACAGAGGGGGGGAGAGCTGGCTACTTCCCTTGTCTCTAGTCTTAGGTGAAGATCAAAATAGAGTAATTTTGGCTGTACAGGAAAGGATGCATTCATAAACCATTCTATATAAATCCACCTGCACAATGAACATACAAACTAAACTGTATATTGCCCCTGTTTATAGGCATCGTGCAGTCTTCCATTGTATCCCAGCCTACTGCCACTGAGGAGTACATAAATAATAAAATGCCCAAATCCTCTCCACTCAGTCCTCCAAGATCTTTGCTTGGGAATGGTAAACAGTGCACATGGGAAGTTTGCAGCCCCAGAAATGAACAAGATTTCTCTATATTTAGGGCTAAATTACAAATGCTGCTTATTTCATTATTTCTACCTTTACAGGGTTTTCTTTTCAATTGTTATTTTTCTATATTCTACCAGGTATGTTAATATATTTTTCTACATGAGAGTGTCTCTGAGTATTTAATCTGACACAGTTCCAGAAATGGAAGCTCTTCCTCCTCCTTTTTATTGTCTATCCCTAACCACATTCTATACAGTGACCTCTTTTGTGGAGGGTAAGAAAAGTTTCCCACATGAGGAAACATTTTTCTTGAATATTCAAGGTAAAACAATGGCATATTCAGAAGTAAGAGATACATGGCTTATTTGGAAAATAGCTCACCATGACTGAGTTTGGTGGAAGGTATTATCTGATTTGTTCTTGAGATGTAGGAAATCATCAATCTCAAAAGGCATACAAAGAAAGCTGAACAACTTGAATTTTACCCTGAGGGTAATGGGGAGAATTGGATCATGATAACAATAGTAATAATGATTATAGAAATATGTAATATTGGTAACAAATTACTACCACTTACAGTGTGATATGTTTTAAACTCTATAGATTCCTTCTAATCCTCAAAATAAAGCCACGAAGTAAATGTTGAGTGTTTTAAGAAATATTAAAACATTAATTTATTATGAAGATGTTATATCCTGGGAATTACAGTATAAACACTTCATAACCATGACTTATTGGACATGGCCAGAGTCTATAAATGGGCAATATTAAAAGAATAGCAAAAATATTTTGAGACAAAATAAGGATCAAACTCTCTTCATATTGCAATATTTTCCATTGTATAGTAGAATACTTAGCTCACATAATCTATTTTGTCATGTAGGTATTAACTTTCTTTTATCATTAAAATTGACTCAAGAAAATAATTTATTATCATACACAAAACTAAGATAATTTTTTCCTCAGGCTAATTTAATTTTATTCCAAAGAAAGAAGTATTAAGAATTAATTACTTCATTGCAGCCATAATAAGAACAGTAAAATATACAAGAGATATTAAGTTTCTTCTTATCTCTCATTTTAACCAACTATATGGCAAGGTATTTCAAGTTTTAGATCAATTTCTCATGTCATTTGTGAATAAGAATTGTTTGATTGGATTGAAAACTTTCTAATTTTCTAGAGGCTACATATTTTATTTATGAATTCATTCATTCATTTATGTATCAAGCATGTATTGATGACCTGTTATATGCTAGGAGTAAAGGGCCTATATATTCAATAATTTAATGATTTATAATTAAAGCAGAAAATGTGCTATAGGACCAAAAAGGACTTACAATAAAAAGGACAGCTAAAAAACTATAAAAAATATAAAACATGCTAAAAAAAACTATAAAAATTATTAAAAAATGCAAGGAACTAAAGGTAATGGCCTATATGTTTTCTGAGCAATAAAACAACTTAAAAGATCTTTAAACAGAATGAAACAAGAGCTCAAATACAAATTATTAAATTAAAAAATGAAATAAAAAGATACTACTAATCTCAGAAAATAGCTAAAATAACTTCCTAAAAGTAATAAATAAATTAGAAACAGCAAAACAAAACCAATTGAGTTTTTTGAACACTGATTTTTAGGAATATTAAAAGAGCTTGAAATAATAAGTGATAAGGGAAAGAAATTATAGAATTATATTATTCTAACCTTGTAAGACTAAGCATAGAATAAATGGTGGCCATGATGCAATTCAGTCATGAAATATTTTCTCATAGACATAATGCAAGAAAAATCGATGAAATCCAGATATAATCGGCAGCAGAAAAGAGCTTGCAGGAGAGGACATAAGATGATATATTATTGGGAAGTGGCTTTTCTTACAGCTTTGTGACTCAGTACTCAAATAGTGAGAAAACTACTTCTCTGTGAGTTAAGTGAAAAAAGCACTCCACTGATACTCAATATTGATTGAACAGAGAGCCTTGAAAACTGGGAAATTTTAGGTGCATCAGAAAAGGATAAGGAACAGAATTGGAGCTGAGCTCCTGGTGGGAGTGGGAAAAATTAATACCCAAGGTCAGAAAATATGAAAAAGGGCTGGGGAAGTACTGGCATGGAGAATCCCAGGATTGGAGAAGTATCCTGGCCTGGGCAAACCCAGAGGCTATTCAGCTCATTAAGCTGATGCATGAAAGTTATTCTGGGTCTGCCTGCTGTGCATAGAAGACATTTTGGTACCTCTGTGCTACAGCAGCACAAACTCAGACCTTGGAATTTTATCCATGAGTTCATGGCTGAGTTCAACATATGAATCTGGTAGATGCCAGCCACAAGATCCAAATTGAGCCTAGCAAATGAGAATTTATGGCTTGAAGACCATTTTTCCTGGGGATAATATAGGTTGGAGAGGCTAAAGTGAGCCACCTCCCTTCCCTCCCTTGAACTCAGCACCGTGCAGGACGAGTGGCAGCAATTTGAGAATCTGAATCCAGCAGAAGCAATAAATATTGGCTAAGGGAGAGTCCTCAGGAGGCCAAAAAGGGCAGTATCCATGAATAACAAGCATAGAAGGACTGGCTTCCCCTTCACATGAGTGGAGCCCTGGGAGAATAGTGTGGTACAGTTCTAGAGGTGTGTTGATTCATTAATGCCCAATAACTCCCCATGCAATAAAATACTTGGGGTGATAAAAGAACTAATCCCCACACCTGGGAACGTCACTACCAGAAACTTATAGTACCCAGCAGTATCTATACCCTGGGAGTGAAGCCCATAGCATCTTCCACAGCTCCCCACACCATTCTGCTGGGAAGTAAAGCTGAGAAATGAAAAGACAGTTTATCACAGACAGTGAGCATATACTCTCGTTGACTATTCTGTTTTTTTTTAATGTGTACTGATTGATGTATGATGAATACTTATACATTTGTACATGTACATATTTGTTTCTGCTTTCTCATTTATAGTATTGCTTGAAGGTAGTTATTTTTCTTTACTCTGTTTTTTTCAGTGTTAGGATTTTTGACTAGTATATTTTGGATTGATTTTGTATTGTTTGTTTCATAACTCTGTTTCCCTTTGTTTCTATTTTTCTCTTTTCTTTTGCTACTGCCAAACTCTATTGTTCTTTCACCCTTTCTTTCTTTTACTTCTATTTTTCTCCTCCGCTCTCATAAACAACACATACTATGTCACCTCTGTATTTGTCCTATTCACCCCTTGAAAGTACAACTCCTTTTATATCCCCATCTCTTATTCTTTCATATTAATAGATTCTACCTTTAACATTTCCCATTATTCTTTCATATTAATAGATTCTACCTTTAACATTTCTCATTATTCTTTCATATTAATATATTCTACCTTTAACATTTCCCAACACTAATTGGTTTATTAAATGCCAAATCCCACCACTAATGCTATAGCAATAATTAAAATGAAAGAAGTCACAGAAAACACTTGTTGTTTGATTTTATGCCAGGTAACAATTCATGAATTATTATCTTTACTGATAGAAATTGCTGATCCTACCATTGCTGTTTATTGTGACAATTAGCTTTGTATCAGAATAGAAATGAAGTACTTCATTTAGCAAAATACATTATATGCATAGTTGGTTGCAATTATTTTGCTCCCCTCTAATTTGTGAGGCACAGGAAACCTACAAGACCACCAAAAGCACATAGAATAGAAGCTCTGTTGCTTAAGATCCATTTGGATAGATGGGTAGACACACAAACAATATGAAAAAAACAAGGAAACAAACTATTCCTAACAAATCAGAATGATTCAACAGCAGACTACACCAACACTGCAGTGGAGGAAATGTCAGAGAAAGAATTTAGGAAGTTTATAGTTAAACTGATTTATGAGATCAAAGATGATGTAAGGAGTGAAATCAGAGACAAGATATAAGAAATAAAAGACCCCTTTAATAAGGAAATACAAATTTTGAAGAAAAATTAGAAAATTCTCTAAATGAAGGAATCAATAAATCAAATTAAAAATTTGATGGAAAGCATCACTAATAGACTGGACCACTTGGAAGACAGAGTTTCAGGCAATGAAGACAAAATACATGATCTTGAAAATAAAGTTGATCATGAAGAAAAGATGTTAATAGACCATGAACATAATTTCCAAGAAATATGGAATATTATTAAAAGACCAAATGTAAGATTCCTAGGGGTATATGAAGGCTCAGAGATACAAACCAAAGTATTGCCCAATCTTTCCAATGAAATAATAACAGAAAATTTCCCAAACCTTAAGAATAAAATAGAAAACCAAATACAGGAAGCATGCAGGATTCCAAGTATACAAAATTACAACAGACCCCACTGCTAGGCACATTATTATGGAAAATGTTTAACATATAAAATAAGGATAGAATTTTAAAAGTGGCTAGAGAAAAACAACATGTCACATTTAGAGATAACCCAATCCAGACCTCAGCTGATTTTTCTTTTTTTTTTTTTTATTGTTGGTTGTTCAAAACATTACAAATTTCTTGACATATCATATTCCACACTTTGATTCAAGTGGGTTATGAACAGGGTATATATTTTTCCATCTTCTAAGATCTTCTTCTATTTCTCTCTTTAGGGTTCTGTAGTTTTCATTGTATAAGTCTTTCACCTCTTTTGTTAGGTTGATTCCCAAGTATTTTATTTTTTTTGAAGATATTGTGAATGGAGTGGTTGTCCGCATTTCCATTTCAGAGGATTTGTTGCTGATATACAGGAATGCCTTTGATTTATGCGTGTTGATTTTATATCCTGCCACTTTGCTGAATTCATTTATTAGCTCTAATAGTTTCTTTGTAGAGCCTTTTGGGTCTGCTAGGTATAGAATCATATCATCTGCAAATAGTGATAATTTAAGTTCTTCTTTTCCTATTTTTATGCCTTGAAATGTAATGTTAGATTATTTATTTGCATTCTATTAAGGTATGAGCTAAATGCAATGAAATTTCCTCTTATGACTGCCTTATTAGTGTCATAGAGATTTTAATGTTGTATCATTTTTCTCATTTACCTCTATTTTTTATTTATCCCTGATTTTTTCCACAATACATTCTTCATTCAATAGTGAATTCTATAGTTTCCAGATTTATAGTAATTTATGTTTTTTTAACTTATAATTGATTTCTAATTATATTCCTTTATAATCTGATATAATGAAGGGTATTATCTCTATTTTTTTATATTTGCTGAAAGTTGCCTTGTGTCCTAAATTGTGTCTACTTTGGAAAATGTTCCATCTGCAACTAAGAAGAAAGTGAATTCTGTATATGTGCATTAAGTCTAAATTATTAATTGTATTTTTTTAGTTCTCTAGTTAAAGTCACCCAGTACTATTATGTTGTGGTCTATTTGATTCTTGGTATTGAGGAGCGTTTGATTGATGTACATAGATGTTCCACTGTTTGGGCATAGTTATAACTCTTATTACTTACAGTTCTATGACTCCCTTAGAAGTATAAAATGGCCTTCTTTATCTCTTTTGATTAATTTTAGCTTAAAATCCCCTTTATCAGATATGAGAATAGAAACCCATGCTTATTTATGAGATCCAATAAATTCCTAGAGATATATGAACTACCCAAAAATAGAAATAGGAATGAAAAACACAAAAATCAGAAGACAGAAAATAATTAAAATCAGAGCTGAAATCAATGAAATTCAGATTAAAATATTTTTAAAAATCAATGAATCAAAAAGTTGGTTCTTTAAAAAAATAAACATAATTGATAAAACTTTAGCCAAGCTAATTGGGTAGGGGGAGAGAGAGAGAAAGGGAGAAGGAGAGGGAGAGGGAGAGGGAGAGGGAGAG
>NW_026000211.1:5581993-5598557 GCF_001458135.2 Marmota marmota marmota | reverse complement strand
GAGAGAGAGAGAGAGAGAGAGAGAGAGAGAGAGAGAATGTAATTTACTAAAAATCTGTGATGAAATTGGAGATATCACCACAGATACTACAGAAATACAGAGGAAAATCAGAAGCTACTTCAAAAATCTATACTCCATTAAGCTAGAAACTTGAAGACATCAATAAATTCCTAGAGATATATGAACTACCCAAACTAAACCAGGAAGATATAGGAAATTTAAACAGATCAATTTCAAGTAAGAGATTGAAGAAATCATAAGGAACTTTTGATGAAAACAAACCCAAGAAAAGATGAATTCTTAGCAAAGTTCTACAAAAACTTTAAAGAAGAATTAATACCAATCCTCCTCAAATAATTCTGTGAAATGGAAAAGGAGGGAACCCTTCCAAACTCATTCTAGGAAGCCAGTGTCACCCTGGTACCCAAACCAACCAAAGACACATAAAGGAAAGAAAACATCAGACAAATTTGCTTGATAAACATAGATGCAAGAATTCTCAACAAAACACTAGCAAATTGCATACAAAAACACTTTAAAAAGATAGTGTACCAGGGCTAGGGATGTGGCTCAAGCGGTAGCACGCTTGCCTGGCATGCATGAGGCCCGGGTTCGATCCTCAGCACCACATACAAACAAAGATGTTGTGTCCACTGAAAACTAAAGAATGAATATTAAAAAAATTCTCTCTCTCTCTCTCTCTCTCTCTCTCTCTAAAAAAAAGATAGTGTACCATAATCAAGTGGGGTTCATCCAGGGACGCAAGGTTGATTCAACATACGGAAGTCAGTAAATGTAACATACCACATCAATAGACTTAAATACAAGAATCACTGGATTTTTTTCAGCAGATGCAGGAAGTTATTTGACAAAACACAGCATTTTTCATGATTGGAACCCTAGAAAAATAAGAATAAAATTATTATACCTTAACATTTTAAAAGCTATATATGACAAACCCAAGGCTAACATCATTCTAAATGGAGAAAAACTGAAAGAATTCTCTCTAAAAACAGGGACAAGACAGGATGCCCACTTTCACAAATTCCATTCATCATAGTCCTTGAATCTCTATCCAGAGCAATTAAGGAAAAGAATGTAATAAAAGGAATACAAATAGGAAAACAAGAGCTAACACTAGCTGTTTTTTGATGACATGATCCTCTATTTAGAAGATGTTGGAGGCTGCAATCAAGTCAAGATGGTGCCTGGCAGTTTGCCAGGAGGAGTGGTTTGTGAGGCAACACCACCGAGCCATCAAGATGGTGGGGACTCCTTACTGGCTGATTGCTGTGTCTGTAGGAGAGCAATGCTATGATTGGATGATGCTGATTGAGTCAAGCTGTATGTAATCAGTTAGATATATATACCTCTGCTGTTCCGCAAGGAAGCAGTTCCCGCTTCAACCTTCAAGTTGCTTGTCACCTCTTGGTTATTTTGCCCAGCCGGACTGCGGCATATAGTGGCTGGTATGGGGAACTCCGGGACGCTCAGGGGTAAGTGACAAGGTAAGCTGCCTGTCCCTAGAAATAAATAGGAGAGGAGGAAGGCTGCTCGCCCCTGAGGAACAGATAGGGAGAGGACAGATGGCCATTTCAAAAAAATAGAAAAATTGATACAATGTGTTTTTGTTTCATTTTTTTTTGTTTTTGTTTCATTTTATCTTAGTGTGTTGTGTTGTCTTTGTTACAGAAATATGGGATCAGAAGTTAGTAAAAATCAAACTGAAAGGGTGTTAAGTAAATTGCTAGAGGAAGGAGGCACCCCAGAAAAACCAAGAACAGTTAGGGCATATGTTGATACGATACAAAAATGTAGCCCATGGTTCTTAAAGGAGGGGTTGTTAAATATACCACAAGGGGACCATCATGGTGAAGATTTAAAAAAGAAAAGAAAAGCCCAGGAACTCTGCCAGTTGGCACATTACCATTATGGATGTCGATACGATATTGTTTGCTTAGTCCAAAGCCTTCAGTTCAGACTATGGTAGAGGAAGGAGAAGACATCTTAGATCAAGTAAAAGAGGAAGTCTCTCGAGCTAGTCAGAAAGGGTAAGAAAGTTTAGAAGAGGAAGGGCTATCAGGGGAGGAATTACAACAGGAGGCTGCTACTAACACCTTTCTATCACCAGAGGGTGTAAGTATTCAACCAACAGCTCCACCTATGTATATGGAGACAACATATGCTGGGTGGCTCCCACCCCCCATAGTTGATAGATGGGATCCTGAGACAGGACCTCGAAGATTAGCATGCCCTGTACTTGAGGATGCGGGAGGGCAGCGATATCACCAGGCTTTGGATTTTAAAACTGTAAAGCAGTTAAAAGAAGCTATAGCAGCCTATGGTCCTCAAGCCCCTTTTACCATAAGCATGGTTGAATCCATTGCAAGTTTAAACTTGACACCAGCAGATTGGGCTAGCATGTGCAAAGCTGTGCTAAATGGAGGGCAATATCTGTTATGGAAAGTTGCTAATCAGGAATTGTTTGTGGAGACTGCCAAGCGAAATGCAGCAGCTGGGTATCCACAGAGAAATCTAGATATATGTTTCTAGGAGAGGGACCTTATGAGGGTCAGCAGCAACAAGCTGGATATGATCCTGCCATATACTTACAAATCACTTCAGCTGTGGTTAAGGCATGGAAAACTTTACAAGGACATGAAGATTTACAAGGTCAATTATATAAGGTAATACAAGGAGCTAATGAACCTTACGCTGAGTTTGTGGATAGGCTTATGCAAACAGCAAGCAGAGTCTTTGGGGATGTAGAACAAGCGATGCCATTAATAAAACAACTAAGTTATGAACAAGCCAATAGATGGTATAGGGAGGCTATTCGATCTTGGAAAAAAGACTTAAATGCATACATTAAATTGTGTAGAGATATTAATGAACCAGTGGTACAGGGGCAAGTCTTGGCAGCTGCACTAACCCAAGGAGTACAACAGGCTTTAGGTGTCAGGCCAAAAACATGTTATAATTGTGGTCAAGCAGGACATTTTAAAAGGAGTTGGCTCATAGGAGGAGGGTTTAAAACAAGTAACAAAACTGGGGATGATCAAAAAAGAAAAATACCAGGTGTTTGCCCACAATGTTGTAGAGGAAAACACTGGGCTAGTGAATGCCGTTCTCCGACTACTGTAGAGGGTATCAGGGCTCAGTGCTGCAGAAAGGCACATGTGTCCAAAAAATGTACATAAGCCCAAGGTACTTTGGAAGGATATTCTGACTGGACAATGGAAAGGTCCTGACACAGTAATTGTCTGGAGTTGGGGGTCTGTTTGTGTGTTTCCACAGGGAGAACAGCAGCCGATTTGGATTCCAGAGAGACTAACTAAAGTGATTTCTACAGACCAAAAAGAAGATGATTTGGCTCAAATCCATAACAGCTGATATCCAGAACTCCAGTTTGGCTATCCTTGCATCTGCGATGATGGTTGTCCCACACCTGGAGGCTAATGAATAATGAGCACCATTGAGGCCTATTTCAAATGTAAAAAACCTTGAGGCTTACTTGTGGGAATACCTTCAAACCCATATGCAAGTTACAAGAAGAAGGATGGAATATCAAAAGAAGAGTCAAACCCAGGTGGTAGCCAGGATGCTTTTTTCAATATCTATTTTATAATGCCCTCTCCCATGTCATGGAGTTCTATTTTATTTTTTGAGCTCATACAGACCTAGGTTAATGTTTTTCTGATCAGTTCTATTTTTTGATCAACTGTGGAGTTTTTAAACATTGCAATGGAGATTTCACCTGTGAAAAGGTACAAGGCCTTTACTATTGTGTTATGTGTGCACACTTGTGTTATGTGTTGTATGTATATATGTATATGTTGTATGTGCGTATGTCCATATATCATACACATGATATGAAAATTGGCAGATATATGAGGAGAGCTCATGAAAAATTAAAAAAGGATCCAAATATCTTTTGTTCACGTGATTTAAACAGTTCAATTTAAATTGGGTAAACAGATGAAAGTAAAGATGTCTTTAAAATTAAGCTTACAAGTTTTTCCAAGTGTTAAAAAAAAACTAATAAAATGTTGATATCTATGACATAATCTAATCTACCTAAATTCAGAAATTTACATGGATTGTTTTAAAATGTGAACAAAACTCCTGTTTGTTTACTTTCACCTTTCCTTTTCGTTATATCTAATAATTCTATTCAGGATAATGTACTAAATTGTTCAGAAAATTGTTTTCTTAGTGCCTGCTGGAATACTACATAATTTTCTTTAGCCATCATTGCCAGAATTCCTACCTTTATCCCAGTGCCAGTGAAGACAAAAATAGAAGAATTTCCAGTATTACTGAAAACCAAAGGAGACTTCGGAATTACAGCTACCATCATCACAGCTGTTGCTGTTTCTGCTGCTGCTGCTGCTGTAGCTTCTGTGATAGCTATCACACAAACTGTACAAACTGCTGCATCAATAAATAATGTAACTCAACAAGTAGCACAAGCTTTACAAACACAAAACATTATTAATGATCATCTTAGAAATGGAATTCTGATGCTCAACCAAAGAGTCGATTTACTTCAAGAAGAAATAGACATATTAATGGATTCCTCTGTTTTAAGCTGCTTACAGAACTTGCCTGGATATGTATCACTTATATGCATTATGAACTAATCTATTGATACAACAAATTGTAATAGTACCAAGGTATCTTTGCTGACGGTGTCATCGGTGGTACAATTTTTCCAAGGGCTTCTCACTTGGCTTGGTATCGTGGCATTTTGTATCCTCCTCCTTCTGCTTGTGGCAGGTTGTTTATGGTGTTTGTATAAATTACACAGACAGCAAAAAGAAACCACTATGGTCGTTAAACAGGCCATGATGGCCCTAGAAACAGGGCAAGATCCACAAGTATGGCTAAATATGTTGGGCTGGTAGTCAAAGATGGGTAAGATCCAATTACAATGGTACCAACCTAAGCCAGGAGGCTGACAATTTGAGGTCAGACCATCCAGTGATAGGTAAGGACCATATGTAGTATTGGACTACCTAAGACAGGCACAGTCCCTAAACCACATACTTGTTGTTTAATAAAACAAAAAGAGGGAGATGTTGGAGGCCGCGATCAAGTCAAGATGGTGCCTGGCAGTTTGCCAGGAGGAGTGGTTTGTGAGGCAACGCCACCGAGCCATCAAGATGGTGGGGACTCCTTATTGGCTGATTGCTGTGTCTGTAGGAGAGCAATGCTATGATTGGATGATGCTGATTGAGTCAAGCTGTATGTAATCAGTTAGATACATATATATACCTCTGCTGTTCCGCAAGGAAGCAGTTCCCACTTCAACCTTCAAGTTGCTTGTCACCTCTCAGTTATTTTTCCCAGCCGGACTGCAGCAAGAAGACCCAAAAACACTTCATCAGAAAAATTCTAGAATTCAAAAATGAATTGAGCAAAGAAACAGGATACAAAATTAACACTCATAAATCAATTGTGTTCCTATATTCCAATGACAAATCAGCTGAAAGAGAAATTAGGAAAACTATCCCATTCACAATAACCTCAAAAAAATAAAATAAAATACTTAGGAATCAATCTAACATGAGAAATAAGAAACCTCTATAATGAAAATTACAGAACACTACAAAAGAAATTGGGGAAGACCTTAAAAGATGGAAAGACTTCCCACGTTCTTGAATAGTCAGAATTATTATTGTCAAAATGGCCATACTACCAAAGGTGCTATACAGATTCAATGCAAATCCCATCAAAATCCCAATGATGTTCTTCATGGAAATATAAAAAGCAGTCATAAAATTCATTTGTAAAAGCAAGAGGGCCCTATAGCCAAAGCAATCCTCAGCAAGATAAGCGAAGCAGGAGGCATCACAAAAGCAGATCTTACATTATACAACAGAGCTATAGTAATGAAAATGGCATAGTATTGGCACCAAAACAGGCAAGAAGGCCAATAGAACAGAATAGAAGACACAGAGACAAACCCATAAAAATAGAGTTCCCTCATACTAGACAAAGGTGCCAACAACATATATTGGAGAAAAGACAGCCTCTTCAACAAATGGTGCTGGGAAAACTGTAAATCCATATGCAGTAGAGTGAAATTGAACCCCTAGCTCTCACCGTGCATAAGACTTAACTGAAGGTGGATCAAGGACCTCAATATTAGAACAGAGACCCCGCAGACACTAGAAGAAAAGGAAGTTCTGACACTCTTACATATAGCTGAGGAACTTACTGACTTCCTTAGTAAGATTCCTAAAGTACACAAAAAATCAATAATCAATAAATAAAATGATATCAAATTAAAAACTTCTTCATAGCAAAGGAAAAATCAAGAGCATAAAGAGAGAGCCTACAGAATGGAAGAAAATATTTACCACATGCACTTCAGATATAACATTCATCTCCAGGATATATAAAGAACTCAAAAAACTTAATACCAACAAAACAAATCAATCAATCAATAAATGGACTAAGGATCTGAACAGACACTTCACAGAAGAAGAAATTCAATCGATCAACAAATATATGAAAAAATGTTCAACATCTCTAGAAATTAAAGAAATGAAAATCAAAACTAAGATTTCATCTCACTATAGTCAGAATGGTAATTTTCAAGAATAGAAGCAACAATAAATGTTGGTGAGGATGTGGAGGAAAAGGTATACTCATACATTGCTGGTAGGACTGCAAATTTGTGCAACCACTCTGCAAAGCAACATGAAGATTCCTCAGAAAACTTGGAATGGAACCACCATTTGACTCAGTTATCCCACGCCTTGGTATATATCCAAAGGAGTTAAAATCAGCATACTACAGTGCACAGCCACATCAGTGTTTAATGCAGGCTCAACTCACAATACTAAGCTATAGAAAAACCTAGGTGCCTTTCAATAGATGAATGGATAATGGAAATGTGGTATATATACACAATGGAGTATTATTCAGCTATAAAGAAGAATGATTTTATGATATTTGCCAGTAAATGGATGGAACTGGAGACTATCATGCTAAGTGAAGTAAACAAGTCCCCCCCCCCCAAAAAAATAACAAAGATCAGTTGCTTTCTCTGATAGATGGATACTAACCCAAAATAATGAGGAGTGGATAAGGGTAAGAACAGAAGTGCAGTAGGTTAGACAATGAGTAAGGGAGGGAGGTTAAGCAAAGGAAAGACAGTGGAATGAGTCTGACATTGTTTTTCCCATGTACATATATGAAAACAACACAGTGGATCCACTCACCATATACATAAGAATAGGATTCTGACTAGAAAAAGCTATATTCTGTGCTTGTATAATTATATTAAAATGGATTTTGCTGTTATATGTAACTAAAAATAACCAATAAAAATTTTTAAAAAGCAAAGAGCATGCAAAGCATATTATATGTATGCATACGTGCATAGGAGTGTGTGTGGGGGGGCACAACACAGATATTCATTCAGAAATTGCCTTATATACCAAAAGAAAAGGATTATATTGCCATTAGTATCATAGCAACTTTGAATGCACAATACACTAGATAAAATTCTACAATTATTTTGGGGGGATGAGGATTCAATCAGGTGTTATTTTATCAGAGAGCCACACATCCCTAATCCTTTTTATTTTTTATTTTGAGTTAGGGTCTCACCAAGTTGCTGAGTGTCTTATTGAATTGCTGAGGCTGGTCTTGAACTTATGGTTCTTCTGCCTTAGGGATTACAGGCATGTGCCACCACCCCCAGTCTCTACAATGTTTTACAGGGAAAAAAATGTTGCTTACCCAGTATTCTTTTATGGAGAGAGATGATGGCAGTTGTATTTTCTCTAATAGGATAGAAATTATATATCTCTTAGATGTTATTAAGAAAAAAATTGTATATTACAATTTAATTGATAACAACAACAATAATAATTCAACACATTATGAAATACAACCTCATAAAGATCTCAGGAATGGTGACCTTGGTATAGAAATAGTGATTGTCAGGAACTCCATTTATATCTAAATGGATGTGAAAATGATGGCATAAGAAAATGTATATGCTATTAATTTTGCAGTATTAAATTTTCGATACAGTTTCAAAAAATAAGGAGGTAATTAAAGTGAAAGTGAGTACCAAGTATTTTTTTAATCTATGGATCGGGTAGTATCCAAAATTAAATTATACAATTTAAGCAAAATGACTGAAGGCACTGTTTTTTCTTATCCTTATTTCTAAGGAAATAATATCTTTAGTGATTAGAAGATGATATTGTTGTATTCTAGCAGTTTTACTGAGATTTTCAGTTCTATGTAAGTTTTTTCTATCACATTTAAACGAATCCAATTTAATATTTACACTGTATACATTATGTGGTCAATATAAAAAATTGACTTTATCTACTGATTGATCACTCCTTCTACAATGTTAATTGTGTCTTAGTGTCTAGTGCAAAAAAGCAGAGCTCATGCAAGGTAGTCTTAAAGACTTGAATACTGATTGCAAAAGCATTTGAAGAGGTAAAAGACAAATAGGGACCATTAATGGAATCATAGATTGAAAATATCAAGAAGTTGGTACCATCTCTACCCCTGGAGAGTGAGATGATAGAAGTGGTGGGACCTCTA
The DNA here is from genome assembly GCF_001458135.2 of Marmota marmota marmota. Lineage (NCBI taxonomy): Eukaryota > Metazoa > Chordata > Mammalia > Rodentia > Sciuridae > Marmota > Marmota marmota. Next base: position 5,589,974 of record NW_026000211.1, on the reverse strand, counting down.
CCCAAGCTAGTTGGGCAGACTGGGGTGAGGTTGCTAAATCCACAGGAAAACTGCATAGAATTAACCTGAACCACAGATGCAGGGGCTGCCCAGGGTGAACTGGGTCTATGTGGAGATGCAGCTATTTCCAGAGAAGCAGCTCAAAGTAGCAATAAACTGGAAGACTACTTTGGCTTCTGCTTACCAATCTTTAAGTTCTCATCAATACTCATTATAGCTAAATCTAGCCAAAACACAGAGATTAAGGGTGCCTAGAGTTTGCAAGTGAAGCAGAGATTATATGTACAAGCAGCTTGCACATCTGCAGAAAAAAATATTTGACTTGATGGCAATCTTTTCCTTAATATAATTATTTCTAAATGTTGGACTTTTAGATATTTCTAAGTTTGTTATTTATCTTACAGAATTTGAGTTAGAGAAAACTTTTTAAATTTCAGATTCAATATTTGGATACAGATTGGTAAGTGAGAGAAAACAAGATTTAAAGAGGAGTGTACCACAGTGGAAAACAATTAGAATCTCTAGTAAAGAGTAAGGACTGTGAAATGATTACCTTAAGTTACATAGAAACACTTAGGGGAGCATGATGAGAAGTTTAAGTTTTTCAGTTTGTATTGAACACTTTTAAAACATTAATAATTGAAAAAATCACAAATGTGTTTCAGATATATATCCTGACAGCAGCTGAAAGAAAAAAAATAGATTCAGATCCAAGTTCACATTAAGGAATAAAATATTACAGAATATTTACATCACACATATGAGTTAATACTAATCCTTTAAACTTTCAGATTGACAAGTGATCAACTTTGATCTGGAAAATCCATTTATGTTTATAATATTTGGAAAATATCTTGTATAAATGAATCTTGTATAAATAAAAAAACTTGTATAAATGAATCCCAGTTTTCCTAATCAATTAATAATTCTTTCTTAAATTCACAAAATTTACCAATTAAAATTTCCAATATTGGTTACTGACTAGTGTGTACATTTAATCATAGGTACTGAAGAAAATTTAAATATGTTTATCCTAATAAATTTATAAGTTAAATGGAAGGCATAATATGTATCTGATATTATATTCAGTGATGATGTATCAGATTATTATAAAGAAGGACAAATCAAATGGTTGATAGCAGGTATTGCTACCATACTGGCTCAATAGGCTAATATGGAATCGAATAATTGAAGAAAACATTAAAGTGAATAAATCTTGGGATCTTCGAATGTTTTTATAGTTTTGTTCATGATTTTTGTTATTTTATTATTCCTTAATGACTATTTCTGCAGTCTGCTTGAAAAGCAATTTTTATTAACAAATGAAATTCTTATATTAAATTTTATTCAATTTACAATGTAGAGGAACAATTATAATTCAAATGTAATTGGAGTGTCAACATTTGTTTTTCAAATTATTTCCTTTCATTTTTTTTACAATGAAAACATATTCATCAACCCATTAAAGCACTGATATCCAAATTTAGTTTTATTAAACCCATCACATATGCACATTCTTGGTATATTTCAAAGCCATTAAAACTAAATTAATGAAAAATATATCTGTCTCTTATTAAAAAATGATGTGTTTTTCAAAGACATCATTTAGCCTAGTAGATGACCTATTTGATCATTTACTGATGGATGTAAAGGAAGATTATACAAAAAAAGAGAAAAGCGTGAGTCAATTATACAATAAAATATCCAACCTTTCTGATTTGAAGTATTTGAAAAATGAAAACAAGATTCCGTAGGTTGATTTTGCCTAGAGTGTAATGATGACATATTTTGAGGTTTAATGAAAGATATTTAAAAATGTTTTTTCTCTTTCTAGTTTTACCAGAGTGGTTGATGAATACTATGTCTGTTTTCTCTTACATCTTATAGTGAACATCTGCTCTTTTTACCTACTAGTTAAAAACCACCCTTCCTTAGTGGGTCCTTATGCTCCTCAGCCTCCAACCATAAGGTTATGTTGGAGTTAGCAACTGACACTTTTGGTCCCATGACCAAGAAGAGTTATCTAAGAATTAATGTGTGGACTGAGGAAAGTAACTGAATATTTTACCCAATATGTTTTTGTGTGAGCTGGTAAAAGAAAGGCCTCTTTGTTCTCTGACTTAAAAGTATCAGAACTTAGATCTGCAGAAGACTTTGTCTCCCTCCAAGTAAAGGAGTCTGAGGGAAAGGAGCCAACAATCTGTCCCAACTGTCAAAATTCCCTGACTTAAATTATATTAAACTGAAACTACCATAATTTTGCATCCTTATTGTTTTGAGCAATTGCAGTGTCCTTCCATGCATACCTTCTTTTACTTAAATTAATCTGTGCTGTTTTTCAGTATTTGAAGCCTATTACATGTCTTCCTCCTGACAGTATGTTGGGGATGGGTGGCAGGCACATGTTAATTTATTCTAAATCCTTGGGAACAGAGATGGTTCAGAATTTAGATGTGTCATGTAAAATTCCAGGGGTGTCAGGGCAGCACTCTGAAGTCAAACTCATTATGATTTCTATGGTGGCATAAATGAATATTCACACACTAAATGGAATGAAAAAGAGTTATTAATGTCCTGATGTCAGTTCAGGTCAGTTTTGTTTCCAAATGAGTTTTGACATCAAGCCTAGGATACACTTCATGTTTCCAGGGCTCTTTGAATTAAGGCATTGCAGAAAAGAATTGAGAGCTATGTTTTGAAGAACGAATCCTCTCCTAACCTCAAACATAAAATTTAAAGAAATGTTTTCAGTAAAAAATTGTAGTAATTTTTTCTCATACTTTGCTTCCAACTACTCTTACCCCATCTAGAAGCTATTCCATTGAGGCAATATGGAGATTCTGGAGGAACAGAACCTTCCTTTGGAGTGGCTTTTAAAAATGTTCGTATTTGGGGGTGAAATGTAAGCAGGAACAAGATCTATCCAGTATAAAATAGCCTTCTGAAAGACACAGGAGATTGCTGTACTGTTTTGGATAGTAGAGTTTATCTTTTTACTCCCTGTAACAAACTATCTTAATTCTGTTTAGGAAAGACATTCGGTTGAATACTAACAAAAACTCATGTAAAAACTCACGCTTGTTTCCATTTTGTGCTTTTCCTTTTATCAAGAAATTGAGTTTCAAGCCACTTTGAGAAATTAGAAAAATATTCCTATAGAGAGAGATCAAAAAGTTACATTCCAATTATGAGAGGGCATGTAACATTTTTGTGTTAGTAGTAGCTAACAGTCCATAAAATCATCTTTCTTAATAATTATCATAATAGATATTAAAATCATCCTAACAGTTAATATTTACTAATACTTTATTTATTCTGAGTCACGGCACTCTGCTAACACTTTACATGCATTATTTGTTAATCTTTACAAAAATCCTGTACCAGAGGTGATATAATTCTGTTTTACATGTAGTAAAGTCTGTTGTTTAGATCAACTAACCAACAAAAGTGGCAAGTGGTATGGGTTCCTAGTTTCTATTTAGAGATCAGGGAAAACTTTGTGTATGAGGTAAAATCCTGAGTTGAGACCTGAAACATGATTTAAGTGATAAAAAAAAAAAAAAAAGCAAGGCTAGGTGCCTTGGCCCACACCTGTAATCCCAGCTACTCAGCAGGTTGAGGCTGGAGAACACAAGTCCCAGGTAAGCCTGGGCAATTTAGTAAGACCTTCTTTTTACTCAGCTTTTTTGCTGCTGTGACTAAAGGATCTGACCAGAATATCTGTAAGGAGGAAAAGTTTATTTGAGGGCTCACAGTTTCAGAGGTCTTAGTCCATAGAAGGCTGGTTCCATTCCTTGGGGCTCAAGGTAAGGCTGAGCATCATGGTGGAGTGTATGGCAGAGGGAAGCAGCTCACATCTTGGTGATCAAGAAGCAGATACAGCTACTCCACTCTCCAGACACCAAGATACTTATGTCATAGCCATGTCCCCAATTAGCCACTTTCTCCAGCCACACCCCACCTGCCTCCAGTTACCGCTCAGTTCATCCCATCATTGACCAATTCACTGATTGGGTTAAGAAGCTCACAATCCAATAATTTCTCCTCTCCACTTTTGCATTGTCTCATAAGTGAGATTTTGGGGAGATACCTCACATCCAAACCATAATAGACCTTGTATCAAAATAAACAGGACTGGTGATGTAGCTCAATGGCAAAGTGCATGCCTAAAACACTATGTGCAAAAATCCAAAGATACAAGAATAATTGAAGGATTGAAAGTAATTTGCTATGTGTATTGGACAAGGGACAGGTGTGCTGGATTGGAGGCAAGAATAATCCCGTTCAAGCAGGGTACTCATATTAAGAGTTTGCTATTATCCAGAAAGACATGAGGAACAACTGATATGTTTATGCTATATAGCAAAATTTTACTATCATTTACTCTGTCTTTCTGAATGCACTAAAGGAAAGAATTTAAAAGGGGCAAAAGAAACAATAAACTCAAACTCATTTGGAAGCTCATAGTCTATGTGAGAGATTACTGGTATGAAACTATGGTGGTGTGCCGCAGTCCGGCTGCAGCAAAATAACGGGGGCGGGGGGGGACGAACAACTTGTGTACATTGATACAGCAGGAGTGGAAGCCGTTTATTGTAGGACCGGAGGGGTATTTATACATTCCACACAGCTTATCTTAATTAACATAAACTGGATACAGCAGTCAACCAATAAGGAATCTCCACACTTAATGGCTCGCTGGAGTTACTTCACAAACCACTCCCTCTGGCAAAATGCCAGACACCATCCAGACTTGTTTACAGACTCTAACATTTGCCAGGCGCCATCCTGACTTGTTTATAGACTCTAACAATGGTGGGTAAAGTTGGAAACACTCTAGAGTTTTTGGGTTGCAGGATGTATAGAAATTGATGTCACTTATTTGTTGCATAGGGTGAGACAGCAGAAGGTAAGACGTGCTGAGAACCAGCAAGAGCTGATGTCTCAGTTTGAAAGTCCCCTCTGAGACAGGAGGAATTCCTTCTCATATTGGCACAAACAGCCTTTTCTCCTATTGCAGGCTGACTGCTGACTGGATAAGACTCACTCACAATATGAAGGGTATTCTTCTTTATTGAGTCCATTGTTTTAAATGTTAATCTTCAAAATCACTCTTACAGAAACACCTAGCATGATGCTTGATCAAATGTATTTTCTGACCTAGTCAAGTCGACTTGTAAAATTAGCAGTCACAGATACGGTTAATATTTCCTGAGAGTGCTTTAGTTAGAATGAAATGCATAAATGTCATACATAAGAACAATCATAATTTTTTCTCCTATTATGTGTTCCCTTATTGTTGTTCTTCTAAAATGGAAGTAGAGGGTCTCAATAACTAAGCATCTAATGTGTTTGAAAATCATGCTCTTCTGCTTTAAATAATTTAGAAATTTAATATGGTTCCTAATCCTTACAGTACCATGGCCACTGCTCTATAGTTCCTCTTTGAGCTCTAAGTCTTACTCCTTAGAAAAGAAGCAGGAGGAAAAATTAAATGAGTTAATATCCACAAACTTAGTTCTGAAGAAGCAGAAGCTGGTAGATTGCCATACACAACAATATCTACATTTTCATCATTAAAGAATTTTGTTGAGTAAATCACTATGTGAGGTTTTTGCCTTTCCTTTTACAACCTTATAAAAATAAGTCTGCTTTTATTACAGGGTTCTGTTATCCAGAATGGATGTGATCATACTTATGTCATATTTCATGTTACTTATGTGGAGGTACCTACTTCATGTCCTAAATAGTTGAATATAGATATAGCCTTAAAAATATCTTTTAGGAAGTGGATATTTTGCATCAAAAAAACTTCTGTTCCCCTCAATCCCAGTTATTGATTTATAGTAAAGTAGTTAACTGTACTATAAGTCATGAAGAAACGGTGTTTTATTTTCCCCCCAAAAAACAATGGAGAACATAAAAATATCAGGGGCATTCTTTTTTAAGAATGACAAACTTGCAATCTGCAACAGAAGTTTACTAGTTATAGAAAATTATGTACTGCTAATTATTTATAGAATTTTCATCCATCAACCAAATAATTATCAAATAATCCAGTAACAACCCTAAAAATAGATAATCAGTATTACCAATATTATCATTTCTTATACATAAAGATTATAAATGTATTAAATAGAAGTCCTTAGAGAGGGGCCTACAACTTGATTCCTGGTTAGTTCAGCATAAATATGAAGTAAGAACTTAGCACCAGGTTCTCAGAAAACAAAGCTAAACATGCATGATATGGTCTCTGCCCACACATGAAATATAAACGACAGGAAATGTTCTGGTTCATTTATCAAGACCCATTGGTTTGGTTTACCAGCATGGCCTGGGCCCTGGTGCTTTCTTCCTTATTTTTGTTATTGTTCTGATTGCTGTTTCCTCATCAATTTTAAGATCAGTGTTTCTTGAGGGCTATTTACAAACATTAAAAAATCAGAGTTTATTAAGTAGGGACATTAGCTTACATTTATAAAATTGGATCTATGTTAGCATATATAAAATATATATAGTATATACACAAAATGTCAAAGAAGCATTTTGATTATTTTTTAACCTTTTGACCTTTATACATAAATACTTTGTTTTTTAAAATCACCATTTCTGCATGTTAAAATCCCTTTAAGGTTAAGGAATAGAATAATTAGAAAAAATTTAAAGGCAAAACAATTTAAGTTGCAAAACAGCAAGACAGCAACAGAAGTAAATCTTCCCCTACTGGGAAGTAAGCTGATTAAAGATGATAACCAGATGTAAACAAGGAGCAAAAATGCATAGATTATATAAGGTCACAGCAGGAACTGTAAGTCAGCAGTCCAATACTTAGTCCAGGCAAGTGCAGATGTGTGTTTAAAGATCCATATTTGAATTCTTGGGCTCACTCCTCTAGTTATTTAAGGGAAAGCAAGTTATTAGATCATCATGCTGAAAGCTGAAACTGGGTGCTCAGAGCTGGGTCTAAGGTTTAAATACAAATTAGATCATCTGAAAATTGATTCAGAAATAAAAGGAATTTAGCAGATGATAAGTATAACCCACATTATTTTCTTCTCCCCAAATATCCTTGGTTTTTTGAAAGATGGATTAAACTGACCAACCTTAGCTAGACCAACTAAGAAACAAGAGATAAGACTCAAATAAATTAAATGATAAATGAAAGAGAAGATACTACAACTGATGCTGCAGATATAAAAAACCCTAAGAAATATCTTGAACTAATATGAAAAGCTGTATAATTATACAGCCATAAATTGGCCAATCTAGAAAAAATGAATATGCTATTCGAACATGAAAACACATCAAGACTGAATTATGAAGAAATAGAAATTTGAACAGATCAATAACTAGTATGGAGATGGTATCAGCTGTCAAACCCTCTCAAGAAAGATATGCCCAGGCCTTAATGGCTGGATAGGTGAATTCTATCCAACATTTAAAGTAAACACCATTTCTCAAACTCTTTCAAAAATTGAAAAGGAGGAAATATGTCTAAACTTATTTCATGAAAAAAGTCCAAACTTATTACTCTGATACTAAAGACTGATGAGCACATCAGAAAAAATCTATAGGTTAATATCTCTGGTGAGTACATATGCAAAAATCTCTAACAAAACCTAGCATATTGAATTCAACAGAAAATTAGAAGGATAGTATGTTATAACCAAGTTGGATGTACCCCTGGGATGCAAGGACTGTTCAGCATATAAAAACCAATAAACATGATACTACACATTAACAGAATAATGAGAAAAATCTCATGATCAAATCAATAGATGTAGGAAAAGCATTTAACAAAATTCAGTACCCCTTCACAATAAAAAACTTTCAACTTACTAAGAATTTTTAAAAGTACCACAATTTAATAAAGATTGCAAGTGAAAATCCCATAGCTAATGTTGTAGTCAATAGTGAAAACTGAAAAGTTTTCCCCTTAACAACATGAACAAGGCAAGGATGCCTCACTCCCCCCCCCCCC